>NW_015626406.1:34309-69914 GCF_001515625.1 Sinocyclocheilus rhinocerous
CATTTTCTTGAATATTGGTAGCCAAGATGGTTTTATACACTTCCGAATTCATTCTGCTACTGTCATCATACATTAAGTCATCATTAAAATTGAAAGGGCCTGTTCCAGAGACATGTCCATACCATGACACCACCTCCACCATGCTTTACAGATGAGGCTGTATGCTTAGGATCATTTGCAGTTGCCTTTTTCTCCACACTTTTGCTTTCCCGTCACTTAGATAAAGGTTCGTCTTTGTCTCATCTGTTCATAAAACTCAGTTCCAAAAATCTACTGGCTCACCTTTGTGCTTTTTTGCAAACTCTAATCTTGCCTTTCTATTTTTGGTGCTGGTCAGAGGTTTGCATCTTGCTGTGTAGCCTCTGTAGTTCTGTGTCAACGTCTCCTCCGGACAATAGATTGTCAGAGCATCACCTCAGCTTTCTGGAGTTTGTTGGTGATTTTACAGTCATGTATTTTAGGGTTCATTTTCACAGCTTTTATGATTTGTCTGTCATCAACTATACTGTTGTTTTTCTCAGCCGATCAGGTCGTTGTTGGTTCCTTTGTTTTTGCTATAGCTCTAATTGACTTCCTCTTTTCTTTTAGCATCCAAATTGCTTGCTTTTCTCTCAAAGTTAGCTCCCTTGTCTTCATCCTGGTTTGTGTGTGTCGTTATCGAATGCAAGACTCAGAATGCAAAAGCAATGGATATAACTGATACGACATAATCCCTGCTTGTAATATCTGAAGAAGTAATGCAACAGGACCCAGTTGATCACTTAGAACGACCTGTGAGGCAACTGTTACAATACTTATGCTCACAGACCTGAGACTCGAGTTACTTTGGGTTACAAGTCCGACTCTCTATCCATTAGGCCACGACTGCCCCGTATTTATTCAGCTTATTTATTCATCTTCATCTTCAGATGATGTATAAATGTCAAATTAAAAAAATAGACCCTTATGACTGGTTTTGTGGTCCAGGGTCACTATATATATATATATATATATATATATATATACACACACACACATCATTCTATCGTTCATATATATATATATATATATATATATATATATATATCAATGTTGCTTCCAGTGTATAATGTAACTTTGTGAAAACATGAGTTGACTGAACAATAAAGACTTTTTTGCGCAAATCATAAAGTAGCCTACATGTGACCTCAGTGCTTTGTCCTATATAATGCTCTGATATTCACGAAATGAAATATCAACATACCTCTACATTTCGCCCCACCAAGTTTTGAGGCGCGAATGCGATGCGATCCCTGAAACGACTAATATTTGTTTCAAGGACTACAACTATTTCTGTGAACTACAACTCCCACATAGAGTCTCAGTTTGTGCGTGACGTCACACAACCTGCATCTCAATGTTGTGATATGGCGATCTCACATAAAGCCCATCAGATAATGGCAAAATCAATGGTCTATCAAGAAAATGCAGAGTAGAAAAGATGCTGGTAGGATGAAAAAGAAAACCGGTGAGTTGGGGGTTTATATTAGTTAATGCATTGCTGTGGAGTCACACCTTTAAGGCTATGCATACAACCGCGCACAGACGCGCCATATAACAGGCAGTTTTGCACACAATGGGTCAGAACAGCAAATCCTCGCTGGCGAAACATTGAAGGATCTAACCAATGCACGAGTGAGAGTAAACAGCCATATTCTTGTAGTCGTGTTTATTTCGACTTCTCTTTCCTTCGTTGCTCAAATGATTTTAATAAACCTGTGAATTGGGCTGTGTCTCAAAACCTAGTGATGATGTACATTCATAGGCAGCAGATTTATCATATCAATATCATATCATATCAATAACCACTTGAACAGGTTTCTTTATATTGTACACCTCACCAAAACAACTACTACATTAATTTGTATCATGAATGTTGCAAAGGTTGCATTTACTCAATTATTTTATCTAACAATTCTAATTATAAGACAATTAGTTGCAGTTTTATTGATTGAGCGCTGAGAGTGCTGGTATAATCCAGCAGCACTTTTCATTGTTTGTGTCACTCCATATGTATGTATTGTATGTGTTCCAGACAGGCTGTCAGTCTGTGCATTAATGGTGGGGATTGTTCATAGACTCTTTCTGTAGGTTACATTGATAGAGGAACCATCATTTTGAGTGAGTCATTGAATCATTCATTTAACCAATTTGTTCATAAACACTTATTTATTTAGGAAGAAAACACCACAACTGTATTTTGATCGGAGATGCAGTGGTCCGATTTTGCTTTGGCTTTGTTCATAACTATCTTCATTAGCAGAGCAAAACTGACAAAGTATCTGTGGCAGTATGTAAAATTTATGTGCCTATAACTGTAATCCAGTTTTTAATTAGGTACCCTGATTAATTATCAAAAAATCAACATGTTTATTTAATAAAATAATTTAGAAGAATTTCTGTTAAAATGTGTTCTTATTTACAAAAAAAAGAAGAAAAAAAAAAGAAGTAGGTTTAAACTGCCCATATTATGCCCATTTACAAGTTCATAGTTTTATTTTTGGGGTCTGCTAGAATACATTTAGGCCTACATGATTTATATATATTATATATAAGTATATAATAAGTATTTATATAAGTCTATGTCAAAACGAGAGCTGAGATGAGAGATTAAAGGGGTCATATGATGCGATTTAAATTTTTCCTTTCTCTTTGGAGTGTTACAAGCTCTTGGTGCATAAAGAAGATCTGTAAAGTTGCAAACACTAAAGTCTCAAAACCAAAGAGATATTCTTTATAAAAGTTAAGAGTCAGCCACGCCTACCTAAAACGGCTCGTTCTAACACGTGAAGCGGAGTCCAGCCCGGGGTCGCCACATGTGGTTGCCGCAAGCCCGCACGCCGCTCCTTCGTCAAATCCGCCGGCCACGCCGTTCTCAAGCCCGCCGGGCTCCGCTCACTCTAGCCGCCGTGTGTGATGCAATGGAGGACCGTTTCCTGAACCTGCAGAGTAGCCTACAATGCGTCTCTGCTCAAAGACCGTTTCTTTAAAGTGAGTTTTGGGCAGTGTAGAGTAGCGCTTGTTGTTTGTCATTTCTCCGATCACAAATGCAGACATGGTTTTATGTTTACGCGGCACGATACGCAATGCAACGTGTAAAAAGACAGTATAAGTCATTATAATCAGTAATTATGTCCCCACTGGATGCAACAAATGCCTCGTTTGTAATGGGTTTTAATGTTTATGTCTCGTCGCTCCGGCCGGACACGACATCAACAGTATGTGAGGGGCGTAACATTTCCGTCTCACGCTTGAGGTATTCGGCCAATCACAACGCACTGGACAGCTGGCCAATCACAGCACACCTCGCTTTTCAGACCGATGAGCTTTGTAAAAATCAACGCGTTTCAAAAAGGCGGGGCATAGAGGAGAAACAATAATGTACAGTATGTGGAAAACAATGTGTTTTTTTTCACTTTAAACCGCATAAACACATTTCATTACACCAAATACACAAAATAATGTTCTTTTTAGCAGCATCATATGACCCCTTTAATGTGTAAGGCCCACTTTATTGGAAGGCTATTCAGATATCCTTAAGAAACTTATATATGACTGGGCTCTGTAGGCTCACTTCCTCCACCATGCTAATTATTGATATTTACATGCTAACATGTCTAAAAAAAATCTAGAGTTAGATTTATACAGCCGTAATTTTGGCACATTTTTTGTTAGTTCAAAACTGTATGGTGCATTGTGACATTAGATGTGTATATATGTTTTTAGTGTGTTCCTCTTATTTTTGTAAATTAACTTGCATATTTTCTATTTTAGGAGAACTTTAGAGACCTGAATTCAATTTAACATCGAGTTATACATCGGAATTTGAGCATCATGGAGCTTGCTAATGACCCACTCTGTGAACCATCTGCTCCTGAAACAAATCTGCACAATGAGCACCTTTCACTTTCAGACAGTCTGTCTCCTTTGGAAGCACCGTTAGATAGTATTGTACATGGAATAGAGGCTACAGAGGGTACAGAAAAAAACAGTGGCCTTGAGTTGAAGCTGGACCTATATGTCCCAGCACCACCAATAATAGAGCCTATAACCCCTGTAGAGGAAACAGTGGAGCATTGTGCACTTCCTGTAGTAACAGAAGAGGACAGCACACAACCTGAAGCTGCTAAAGAGGGAACAGATGAAACTGACAACGTTGCAGGCTTTCATTGTGAAAATCAGTCAAGTCTGGCTGAGTCGAGTTCGGATACTGTGACAGAAGTGGAATGTGAGCATGCATCCAATGAAACAAGCTCATCAGACTTGACGGCTGCAAGTTGTGTGCCTGTAGATCCCATAAGCTCTAATGAAACACGAAAAAGTTGTGCCAATATTAAATCATCAACTGGAAGTACAGTATGTAATGCAGACAGAAAGAATATCCCTCCAAAGAAGGACAAATTTAACCCTTTGAAAATTGACATGGCCAAAGTAATACCTCTCACCTGTAAGTAATTTGACTCTTGTGTGTGTTTCCCCATTGCATAGCAATAAAATATTGTTACGGTACTCATATTCAGTTGAGGTCAAAAGTTTCAGAATCTGCTAAATGTTAATTATTTTACCAAAATAAGAGGGATCATACAACATGCATGTCATTGTTTATTTAGTACTGACCTGAATAAGATATTTCACATAAAATATGTTTACATATAGTCCACAAGAGAAACATTTTATATATAAAAATGACCCTGTTCAAAAGTTTACATCCCCTTGATTCTAAATACTGTGCTGTTAGCTGAATGACCCACAGATGTGTTTTTTGTTTAGTGATAGTTGTTCATGAGTCCCTTGTTTATCCTGAACAGTTAAACTGCCTGCTGTTCTTCAGAAAAATCCTTCAGGTCCCACAAATTCTGTGGTTTTCCAGCATTTTTGTGTATTTGAACCCTTTCCAACAATGACTGTATGATTTTGAGATCCATCTTTTCACACCGAGGACAACTGAGGGACTCATATGCAACTATTACAAAAGGTTCAAACGCTCACTAATGCTCGAGAAGGAAAAAACATGCATTAAGAGCCGGGGGGGAGAAAACTTTTTGAATTTGAATATCAGGGTAAATTTAACTTATTTTGTCTTCTGGGAAACATGTAACTATCTTCTGTAGCTTCTGAAGGGCAGTACTAAATGAAAAAAATATGATATTTGACAAAATAAAAATGTACACATCTCCATTCTGTTCGAAGGTTTTCACTTTTAAAAGTTTTCACTTATAAATTCAACTATTATTTTCTCTTGTGGACTATATGTAAACATCTTTTATGTGAAATATCTTATTCAGGTCAGTATTAAATCAACAATAACATGCATTTTGTATGATCCCTCTTATTTTGGTAAAAGAATTAACATTTTGCAGATTCTGAAAGGGGGTTGTAAACTTTTGACCTCAACTGTATTTACAAATGTTAAAGTTGGCATGAAACTGAAATTGATATTATTTTCTTAATGAATATTGCTGGTGTTATTTTGAACGATTCATTCATACATTTAATTTTTTAATAAATTAATATTTATTAAAAATTTCATAACTTGCTCTTTCTGTGACTCACTTTTCTAATATGCATTGTTTTGTGTTTAATACCAACTTCTAGCATCCCAGCTCTCACTACAGTGCCTAGAATGTCACATCATCTTCAGTGACTCCAAAAGCAAAGAACGGCACCTTAAAATGAGCCACCCTGCAGAGTATCAGCAGTGCATTCTGGTAGATGCACTCTTTACTTGCTATGTTTGTGATCAGCATTTCACTTCCTCCACAGAACTCATGGCCCATCAACGCACACACACAGGTAATGAGCGGTTCAAGTGCCCGTTCTGTAGTGAGGCCTTCTACCAATCCTGTGAGCTAACAAGTCACAAAAAAAAAATTCACTTCAGCAAACATGGATACACCTGCTCAGAGTGTGGCAAGCCTTTCAAAACTTTTACTTTGCTCAGATACCACCAACGGGTACACACAGCAGAAAAGCCTTTTGTTTGCATGCACAAACAATGTGGTAGAAAGTTTTCTGCATCCAAGTCTCTTCAGCACCACTTAGAAAAACATCAGAAAGAAGATAACCAAGATGACCAGACAAATGCTTCAACCACCACAAAGAAAAAAAGAGATAAAGGTAAATTACCAAAACCTTAAAACACCACAAATAAAACACTAAAAAGACATCAAAGATTATCTAATATCCAACATCTGCTGATATATATACAATAACGATAACAAATGTAATACCTCTTTAACAATTCAGCGTCATTGCAGATTGTTAAATGTAAATGTTGCTGTGCTGACCATTTGATTTATTTATACTTGTTATTCTGCAGGAAAAAATGAGCGGAAATTCCTATGCTCACAGTGTGCTGCAGTCTTCAAGACTTCTAAAGCACAACTTCTTCACATCAAAAATAAACACTCTCAAGAGTCGCAAAGTAGAACTGTGTTGGTGCCACAACTAAAGCCACCTGGACCTGCTCTGACACAGACCGCAAATGGACAACCACAGACTCTGATCATGGAAACTGTCGGACCAGCACCACAGCAAATGAATAAGCTGGATCCTGAGCAAATTAAAAGGCTAATTGAAAAACTTGGAAATGTACAGAAAGTGAATCAGTTGGTTATATTGCCTTTGCAGCCACAAAGCTTTGGGTCACCCCATTCACAGCCATTAATGCAACCATTACATGTGAATTTTATGGAGTCAATTGTTCAGCCAACACAGTGTGAGAAATCTGACACAGACTCATCAAAAACAGAGCAAATTAACCTTCAATTGTCAGCAGAAATTGGAGATTTGCAACAAAAGGAAACTGTTCTGTCACGAGAAGAAAAAATTATTTCATCAGAAAACTCAGAGACCCAAGTAACAGCTGTTGAACTGACACAAACAGAGGTCCAAATGCAAATGGATGAAATTCATCTTGAACTTATACCAATACAGACTGAAACTTCAGTTTTGCTGGATCAAACACCTTTACATGTTGAAGTACCACAGAATGATTCTGTTAATGAGATTGCACAAAGAGCAGAGGAACTTATTCCAGTCACACAAGGCATTGCAGCTTTGGAAACTAATAATGAACCACCCTTAATTCCTCAACTGGAAACTGCAATGTCTCACCATGTGGAGGAGGAAAGTGTGCCAGTTGACACAGTAGCATTAGAGGAAACGGTTACCAATGTAGAGACGCCATGTTTTACACAAATGCTAGATTCAACAGAATTGTCAGTGGAATCTGAGTCACTGGTGGTAAGTGAACAGTGTGATGTAGGCAAATTAAGTGAACCTCAAGAACTTCAGGAGATCCCAGCTCAAAAAGACCAAGCTGAGTCAGAGAAGGAACCATCCATGCCAGTGGAACCACAATCTCAGCCTGATTCTCTCAGCACTGTGCAGAATGACACTGTAATTGACATTCAACAAAGCTTTGTGCGAACACCAGACCAAACTAGAGCCAGTTTACAGGATTGCCCTTTTGTTCAGAAGAAACTTCCAACAAAGAAAAAAAGATCTAAGAAACAATTGGCTGACAAAATAGAGACCAAGGAGACAAGTGAAGTATGTGGTGGCAAGGTAGCAACAACCAAGAAAGTTAATACTTCAAAAAGTACATCAAAAGTAATTAATAAAAAAAGTGAAAAGGTGAAGAACAAAAAGCTTGTTGTCAGATTTGGACCAGCTGAGAAGAACAAAAACTCTACACCGAAGGTAATAAAAACATCAAAAACCAAACAAAACCAGAACCAGCAAATTAGCAATCAAGACCAAGTTCCTTTTTTGTCTCAGCATGACAATAAATTGGATTTTAACCAAAAATTGCAAAAAGATAAAAAAGGAAAGGGGGTTGAAAATCCTTTAGAAGCAGCAGTGAAGACAATGGGTCAAATTACTAATTCATCAGACACTGTTTTGGTGGAAACGGAAGAAAGGCAGCAAGTGAAACCCCAGAAGAGAAAAATGAATCAAAACAAGTTGGACAAGAAGTCAAACTCTATCCAGGAGGCTCACCAAGATGAAACACTGGTACCTGTACAAAAGAAAAAGAAGCAAGGAAAAACATCTGAAGATGAATATCCCAAGAAACCTAAGGTTAGGAAAACCCAAAAGGATGGTTTAAAGAAGAATACCCACAAATTACCAAAGCATAAAATAACACAGGCAAAATCTAGACCTAATGTACCAGATCTGGCTCACATAGAGAAACAAGCATTGCTCTTATTAAAAGGTCACAAGCAGCCTCAGCTGAAGGTACACAAGTTGGATGCTACTGATCTCGAGAAGTCACCCCCAAGCAAGTGTAATAACAAGGTGCTGAAAAAAACAAAAACTGCACCGAGCAAATCCTTGAAGGCAGCACACAAAAAGAAAACAAAATCAGGTGGAAATAATTTGTTAGAGTGTCAGGTAGAGCCCCTTTCATTTGAAATGCCCTCTGTTGAGAACAGCCCTGGTTCTGTGACTACAAAGCCCAAAATTGTACGGAAACGCAAAGCTCCTACAAAGATAGACCAGGAAATTGCATTGAGCCCTCCATATTCTCAACTTACTCTCGGGTGCCAGGACTGTGGAAAGACATTCTCAGAAGTGTCTGCTTTACAGGAACATATGGCATCCTGGCACTCAGCTGGAAAGGCATCCTTCCCAGATGAGACAACTGATGTTGTTAAAAAACGAATCATAAGACCTGGTCCTAATGCAAAATGTATTCCACCTAATGTATTTGAAATTCAGGTTGCAACAGATTGGGACATGGAGACTGAGGTGGGGGAGATTGTGGGAGAAAGACTATCATTCCCAGCGTTAAGTCCGTCTCCTTCTTTGACACTTGCTTCTGGTGGTGTTGAAGGAAAGGAACAAGAAAGAGACAAAGATGTTGAAGGTATTGTTTCTGGACTTGAGCAGCCTTCTGAGCAAAATCCTTTAGAAGTTTGCAAGATCCCTTCTCAGGCCTCAACACCAGCCTTAAGCAAAAGCATCATGCCCCAGGAGCTCACAGAAAATACTAGTGAGAGTGTGTCAGAAAAAGAACAGTGCCATGAGGTCGGGTCCATCACAGAAACTTCTTGCGCTGAACTCAAAGATGCAGCAGAGGAAGAAATTAAAGAAGAACTGCCCTTAGAGGTGAATTTAGTCATGGTTGAAGAAAAAAATGCAGATGACAACCATAACACTCAGATAGGTAACATTTCGGGTGTCTCTCAAGAGCATGAAAGTGAAGTGAGCAATTCATGTTCTCAGTCTCAAGAGTCTGCAAAAGATGCCAGTGTAGCATTGACTCAAAATGTTCTTACTGAGCCAGAGATAAAGCAAGAAGAAGAGGAGGTACTTGTTCGTCGAGTTGATGATCATAAAAGAGTGATGGGAGAAAATTCTGTGACAAAAGGTAAGAAAGGAGTTGGAAGAAGCCGGGGCAAGAAACCGCTTGGAAGAAGGACTAGCACAGAAAACAGAAGTACAAAGGACATGGAAGGAAATAAGGATCCACAAGAATGCCAAGTTCTCTATCATTTGTGTGTACTTGATACTCCGGAGGGAAAGAACAAAGAAAAGGACATGAATGAAGTTAATGCCTCTGAAACTTGTCAACCATCGTCTTCTGAGGAGGCTCCTGAGGAACAGGTCGTTTTTGAGTTGGACTCTGTTACCACAAGTGTAATGGATATTGTAAACTCTGAAGACAGTTCGTTTGAAGAATCTAGAGAGCTGGTTCGAGACGGCAGCTCTCCCGGAATCATACTGGAAAAATTCTTGACTGCTCGTGAGAGAAATATGGAAAATCCAAACACCCAGAGTCGGACTAGGGTGAGTGTTTTTGCATGTTTTCCAGACTCTTCAGATGTTGTCCTTTAACATTTGAGTATTGACTTTTAAACCCTTTTAGGGAGTATTGAGTATTTATTGTGTCATGTAATGTATACAGTATGTGTATTATGTATCCGAGTTACCTAATGTTCTCATTCAAGGCAAACACATCATCTGACATGAAAATAGAAGAACGTTCTTCAAATCTGGTTCACCACAGTCTGATTTCTTCTGAGAGTGGTGTGATGCGTGGAGTACAAATGTTTTTTGTCAAAGCTGAAGACCACTTGACTACAACTGAGATTTTTCAGGCACTTCAGCCTGTCCATCATCGTGTTGCATGTCAAGGTCAGTTTTAACTAAATTATTTAACTGAATAAATATTAGTTTCTGTTCTAATAGTTGTATCAGGAAAATAGTTGGAGCAGCTTATCTGCAAAATCTTGCAAAACCTAAAATTGTGTACAAAATCAGTTGTGTCTTTTTGCAAATTTTTTTGCAAATTTTTCTATTCGTCTTTCAGACAAGAACAGAGATGGCACATCTTCGGACTCGCATGTAGTACCCCTGCAATCCTACAGCAAGCAATGTATATTTTATCCTGTTAAGGAGGAAGAGAGGGAGCATTTAGTGGAGCCCCCTCAAGCGGATCGGATGTGCTTGAATTCGGGGGAACTTGCAGGTGAGAGACGTCATTGCACTGTTAATTGCAATGTTGAATACATTTGTGTGTTTTTTTTTGTATGTCATCATTCATCTGTCCCACCTATAACTTCCCAACTCTAACACCTGTAGGGGCTTCATCTGGAATTAAAGAATGTGATGAAGTCAGCGTGGGTTCAGTACAAATGGACGTTCAGCATCTATACACAACATCTGAAGAGGGTAAATAAAAGAATAGGAGTTTAATGCTTTAATGTGTGGTCTGTCCTGTGAGCTTAGTTTCAGAATGTGCTTTATTGTTTTTGTAGGTGATGTTAATTCTGAACAGCAGAGAACTCAAGGCTTTTTAGAATTCCTTTCTGAGAATTCAGACACGGATGATGCCGATAATGTCCACTCTGAACCAGAAGCTGAAACTATTGTGATGTCCTGTTACCATGGAATACAGAGTAATGGTACAGTACATCAAAATGGCAGAGAGAGATGTGATTCAAGTGGGAAAACGTGAGTATTGTCGGCATTACATAAAATACTAGGAATGCCAAATTACTATCACTCAGCAGTCTTTAACAGCTGTTTTTTTTTCTCTATTCTTTATAAACATGGCTGGCTCCCTAACAAGGCACACAGAACCAGAGAGGCAGCTCAACTGGAAGTCTATTAACTACTTTAATCAGTATTTTAGTTTGGACACGTGGAAAGAAATTGCTGTTTGCACAAGGGAAACATCAAAACTGCCAAACCTTGTTACAGAAAACGAGGTTGCACAGTATGTGGGAATCCACATTGCAATGGGAACTCTAAAGGTTAGTACATGACAACATTTGAAAAATGGGTCACTCCCAAAAGATGGTGACAAACCATGGTCCTTAATATTTTTTGTCATGGAAAAATGATTTTAAATAGTCAGATAAAGCATAATTCTAAAACAGTTTATTAAATAATTTGAATTTGTTTGACTTTATATTGTTTTGAATGTTTTTATCACTATTATTTGAATTTGTCAAGTGCCCTGAAAAAACCTGCCCCTACACCACTTTTATAGCATTTACAGTTATTTATGTATTGCTCATTTAGGTTTCCTGGTTTAAACATTAGTGCAAGGTTTAAAAAGTGTAAAAAAAAACTTGAGTTTTTAACCCCCCCCCCCCATGTCCCATGATTTTTACATTGAAAAATATCATATAGTTCATTTAGAAAATGTAATTGTTACATTGTTTAAAATATAGAATTCATTGATTTTAGTCTAATCAGTAGTATGTTTTAAGATGATATTGTCACCATCTTATTGTTTTACTTTTTCAAAAACTGCTCAGAAAACTGAGACATGTCTCTCCATCTCTCTTTGTCTGTTTTTCTACCACAAAGTTTCCAAGCACAAAGCTCTACTGGGAAGACTGCACACGAGTACCTCTGATCTCCGATGCCATGTCGGCTTCAAGGTTCTGTGAGCTCACTCGTAAAGTGAAGCTAGCCAGTTCTGGTGAAGCTTCTGATCAGCATTCTGAAGAAAGGAACAGAAACCAGCCGGGACAGAGTAATGAAGCTGACAGTTACAAAGAGGCACATAATTGCACGAACTTAAAGACAGATCCTTTGTGGAAGGTAATGTCATTGATTAGAAGAGTTCAAGACGGTTGCCGGGGACTGAAGCGACATGGAAACTATGGGGTAGACCAGTACCCCCTTCCTTTTCAAAGACACCCAACCCATTCTTTACTTCACACAGTTGTCATAAATGGTGGAGGGTTGGTTGTGGACTTCAACTTGAGTGTAGATGACTCCAATAGAGAAGATGTAGTCGAGAAAATGGTGTGTAGAGGTAAGGAGAGAAACGAAAGTATGGTGTTTCTTTGCAAACCAGAGCTTTCTACACCTTCTATGCTAGAGCATCTTTTAGAGGCTGGTGTGCAAAGCGCTGGCAAGGTCGGTGGAGCAAGAGGGCAAATAGGTGACGAGTTTGTGAGCTCGGATGGAAAACTCAAGCTTTTCAGGTGTCATCATGGCTTCATCCTTTCAGCAGTGGTAAAGGAAAAACCTCGCTCAACATCTCTTGTCAGCGGCTTCGAGAGAGCGATTAAAGCGGCGAATCTCAACCGTGACTTGAGAAGTCTTTATCGCACTCCCTGCACAAACTCAGCAGTCAGCGCTTGGCCGCAGTCTGTTCTCTGGGACTTGATCGATCTGGTTTTGGTAAATGCATGGATACAGTATAAGCAAGATTACAGTCATATTACAGATCTGTTATCACTTATGGCATTTCGTTTGGAGGTGGCCAAAGCATTGATTCTCTCCAGTGGTGTTGAAGCACAAGACTCATCACCTCCCTGCCCTCCTGCTCCAAAACTACATGGTCCAGATACAAACTCAAGACCTTCTCAGGTTCTTGAGACCCCTTTGCCTGATGAGCATACACGGTATGATGGCTTTGGGCACTGGCCGGAGCAGCTGGCAGAGGGCGAGGAGGCCAGGAGGTGTCGTTTCGGAGGCTGTGAGAGAACATCACGTGTGCGGTGTCTCAAATGTTGTGTGTTCCTGTGCATTTCTCGAAACCACAACTGCTTCCTGAAGTTTCACAGTCAGGGGTCTTCATGAGGCATACAGACTGTGCACATTTTAACTTAAACTTTTACTCATTTACTTAAATAAGATGGTTAAACATTAAGTTATTGCTCATCATGACTCAAAACAAACCCTGAGCCATCCATATCTATTCTTGTCCAGGTTTTGTAGTTGTGCAAAAATGATTCAATTAAGTCCACTTGGATGTATAATGAATGTTATATTGTGATTGTTATATTTCCTTTTTATGTTGCTACTGAAGTTGTATTGTATTTTAAACCTAGCAAACATTAGAACATGTCCCATGCATTGTTTGCTTTCTATTTCCTAAAAGGAAAAGGTCATTTTAGAAAGTGATGTTTTCATTTAATAATTCCTGACTTCCTGCTCATTGTGCATTGTAAAGGCATCTTCAGTCTATTTGTATGAAATAAAAGCTTTTACATTTTATAGTATGAGCTCAGTCTTGTGATAAACACTTTTATGCATTTATATCTAACCTATACAATTATAGTAATTTTCTGTGCATATGCAATTATTTTATATATGGGCTACACAATTAACAATGTTAAATCATTTTGGAAGCCATTAACTTGTTTTGCATGACAAACAGGCCGTCTAGATACCTATTCTGCTTTCCTATGAGCACAATGGAAAGTACAGCGGACGCCTTGGCACGTGATGCAGGTTTTTTCAGTCTTAACAGCGGGTCACTGGCTATACGTTTGCGCCCCATTTATTTTCATATGAATTTCTGGCTTAGGCATTTTCCCTCCGGACAAAAAGGTTATTCTCTTTCAGGTAAGAATTTTGATAAATTAATGTTTAAGACTGAAATTGAATGAACTTAAAAATAGAAATGTTTCCCTCTTTTGGGCTTTGTTTTAAGAGCTTTTGGGCAGCGAACTTGGTTGTTAGTCTGCATCAAGTTTAACCTCTAACTCAGCAGCTAGCTAACGTTATAGCAGCTTAACAAAAAATAAACGCATAGCTCCGTTCAAACGTTTATTTTTACAGTGGTTTCGATGCATTAGTAGTGGGACTAATTTCAATACATTAAGAAATTAGCTAGTTAGCTACATAGCATTGGTTTGGTTCGCAGAAGCTTAAGGCCACTGTGGGCCTCGTTAGTCGGAAGCATGTAGCTTAGCATAGCTTAGTTAATGCGAACAAACGGTAGGCGGCTCTAAAACGCGCGAATGGAAACGTTTGGTCTCCTAACTCTGTTTTCTAAAATGAAACCATATTTTTATATTATCAACAAATATTTAAGGCTACTGCGATATTAAGTTATTAATGTGTGAAACAAAGGTCGGTATATGTATGTTACTTGAAGCACGTCAGCTATGTTGTATGTTTTAATGACTCGGGTGACTTTTCTTATTCAGCAGTGTCAAAACTTCTGTCTGAAAACTCGTAGAAACGGTTCAGTTGCATTCTCGCGTTAATTAATTATTTGAGTGGCGCTTTTTAAATGGGTGACGGGTTTTGTGATACGTGCACACTCTTAACACGTTTATACCGTATTTGTATGCATAGATTGATTGACTATAATCTCATTTACAGCAGGCTTACACTTAATTCCTCATAATGGACTCAGACATATTGAATATAGAGGAGATAGTAATGGGCGGAGGAGAGGCTGCTGCCCCTGCTGATCTGCCCTCTGAGAAGACAGAGGATACCTACACCACCTCCATTCAGGAGCATGCACCACCTCCTGTCATTCAGTCATGTGAGTATGAAGGAAAATCACTGATTTAGTGCTGGAATGGATTTGGATAGACCTCCAGGTTTAAATGTATGTTTCTAATGGGTACCTGTTGCATACAACTACTGTTATGCCAGTGTTGTATATAGTGTTATGGTAATGGTGTCCTTGTATTTAAAAAAAAAAAAAAAAAAGCTGGGATGGAAAAAATATAATCATTCTTTAAGTCTTTGGGAGTAATATTACTTAAAAGTATAACTTTTTTAAAGTTATGCTTTTAAATGATTTTTATGTCTGCGGTTGGCCCTTTTTATATCTTGATGTTACACTATATTTTATTATAAACTTGTAATTAGCATTGTCTCCCTTACTGGTGTTTGAATTGGTCGCCCTCTCTCTCTCTCTCTCTGTATTCAGACCAGCATGAAAGCCTGCAGTGTTTCCAATGTTTTATTACTTTCTGCAACTCGAAAGCCAAGGAAAGGCATATGAAGAAGAGTCATCGGGAAGAGTATAAACAGCAGCTTCAACAGGTTAGCTGAAGCATTACTTTGATAGCACCATAACACATATCTCTGATTATTTGAGATTCAGTCATTTACAGCATTCACAGTTTGATTTGATTAGATATGGTTATACTTCTAGGTATTATTATTACTTCTAGATACTAGCACTATTCTAGATGATGTTTGCTAGTGTTTCTCCTGTTATTGTCTCCTTAAGATTTTTGCTTCTGCTTTTTGTATTCCTCATTTGTAAGTACAGGTGCATCTCAATAAATTAGAATGTCGTGGAAAAGTTCATTTATTTCAGTAATTTAACTCAAATTGTGAAACTCGTGTATTAAATAAATTAAATGTACACAGACTGAAGTAGTTTGACTTTTGTTCTTTTACTCATTAGGCTCATTACAGAGACAACGTGTTTAGAAGTTATTCTAATTTGTTGAGATAGTGAATTGGTGGGTTTTTGTTAAATGTGAGCCAAAATCATCACAATTAAAAGAACCAAAGACTTAAACTACTTCAGTCTGTGTGCATTGAATTTATTTAATACACGAGTTTCACAATTTGAGTTGAATTACTGAAATAAATTAACTTTTCCACGACATTCTAATTTATTGAGATGCACCTGTAGCTTTGGATTAAAACATCTGAAATTAAATGTAATTTATCAATGTAATTAATCGTAATTGATCAAAACAAAATTAATATACTCAGTATTATACTCAAGCAAATATTCAACTTCTGTGTCAAACACCAGAATGGTTTCTCAGTTTAGTTTGCTAGTATCAGTTCTCATAATTGAGTGAGGATGTGTTGCTTTGTGTCTGTTTTTAAAGCATTCTTCTAATGCTACTGACTTTCACAGAAGCGTGCAGATGTCCGTAGAGATGAGCAGATGTATGTTTTGTAGGTGAAATCTCCATTAACCCAAATCAAGTGACTGATAAAATAGGAAAGCTGTCTGTTCACTGAATGTAAATCCTGTTCTCACTGACTCTGAAAAACACCACTGGCTTCACTCTTTTACACTTGATTACATTTGTTTGGTGCTTATGTTCTTATTTTGTTGAGCTTTATTTATGTTCTGCCAACATTTTTTGCTTCAAAATCAGAATAGTTTTTTTACTCGTGTACAAATACCTGATTTTTCTGTCAAAATGACTTTTTTTTGAATGCTCTGTTAATGTTTTTAAATGATGGTAAATTCCTTATATTAGTTGCGTCAGCTATTGTGGTGTCAGCTTTATTTGACATACTTGGCAAACTGAAAGCTGTGAATTTGCCACCAGAGCTTTTTTTTTTTCAGAGGAAGGACCTATTTGCACTGTACTTCCCTTTTATTTTTAACATAGTAGATGCAACAGTAAATTGTTAGAACTGGAATAGCATGACTTATGCCACCATATAGCTATTATAACCAATGCACCAATAAATATATATAATATATATCACACTCACAAACACGTTCTTGCGTATGTGGTTTCCGGGGACTCTCCATAATCGTAATGGGTTTTTTCAAGTACAAACTGATTTTTCTATCCCCTTACCCATCCATATTATTTAATTGAATATATTTATTTAATAACAAAATTAGCTTGTAAAATACAGAACAAGGACCTTTGCAAGAAACGAGTGATAAATTCAAACACGAAATCATTTTGGTTTGATTTGTTGATTAGTTTGGTTTGCTTCAATGTATATTCACAAGCCTATTGTCTTTGCATCAACAGTGCGATACTCTGTTCACATGCTACGTGTGCGATCGAACCTTCCCCTCCTCTGAGGAACTGACACAACATCAGTCGACCCACAACAAGGAGGACAAGCCCTTCAAATGTGCACATTGCCAAGAATGCTTCCGCACATTCTCAGAGGTGAGAGGAGTTTTAAATGAAGTTAAATAGAAAATTTGCTTGATTAGAAAAAATCTCTTTTTTATTGAGTATTAAGTATCTTAAATACTTGATTACCAAAAATAGGCAATATACAGTTGCTAAAAATTTCATGGCATTGTTATTGTAGTGTTTGAGAGAATGGCCATGTACGGTTGATTTACACGTGCTATGATTGTAAATGTAAAATGTTTAATATTTCAACACTTTCTTTCCACAAGTTAACAACACATCGGCGGCAAGTATGTCCTGAACGTCAGTTCTTGTGCAAAGAATGCAACGATATGTTTCGAAGCTCTGGACTTTTGCGTAACCATCGTTTGACCCAGCACCCCATGCCCATGGATGGGGAGGAGGCAGAGGATTCCACTAAGACCTACCGATGTGGTAAATGTGGTAGGGGATTTGAAGAAGAGGCAGAGCTCCTGCAGCATCAGGAGAACCACGCAGGTGACCGGCACTGCAACGGTAGTGCCGCCGTCAAACGTCGAGGGAGACCACCTAAAACTGAGGCCGGAGCAGCTGGTGAAAAGAAAGCGAAGCAAAAGGAGGAAGAGGCAGAGGGGCCTGAGGAAACCAACCATTCAGAAGACACTTCTGCAAAACCAGCCACAGCAGGAAGACGAGGACGCCCAGCCAAATCTACCCAGGAGCCCAAGGCAGAAGATGATAAAGCAGAAAATGATGACAAGAAACCTGTTCCTCAGCCAGCTCTGCAGATTCCTTGCACTGAATGTGACCTCACTTTCCCCAGCCTGACGCAGCTTCGAGTACACAAGAAAGAGAAGCACACGCAGCGCAAGCCTCACGCTTGTGGAGAATGTGAGGAGAGTTTTAACCGACCTGAGCAGCTGGAGGCCCACATGGCAAGGGCGCATAGTGCCGGCCGGCACACTTGCCCCACATGCGGGAAGAGCTTTGGCAGAGAAAGTAACCTGAAGGCTCATCAACAGAGCCATGGAAAAGAAGAGAAGCCAGTCGGAAAGAGATAATTCAGTTTGGGAGAATTTTAAGGGGGTATGTTAACAGAAGACGAATTCAATTTTTAAAAGTTTTGTGTATAGAAATGTAGGTGGGGACAGGGTTCACTTTAGATTTTAAGTTGTAACATAGCAGGGGATCCTTCAGCTGTGTGGCCCTCGAGATCAACACTATGTGAACATGTTATTTGAAAACTGGAAACCCAAAGGGTAGGGAGTTCACGGTAAACAGTGGTAACCATGTTTGGGTGCCTCATTGTATCTCTTAACATCTGTACATAGCTTTGGCATGGAAAGTAACAGGATTCATACCATGACTGGATTCTCATTTGTAGGGTAACCATGTTGTAACTAATACCACCAAGAAAAACCCACAGAAAAGCCTTATTATATTGTCTAAGGCTTCACATTGTTGTTGTTTTTTTTTCTTTTTTGGGAAATTGAAAGTTCTTTTCTATGAATCTAATGTGTTATTGTTTTTACATGATTTTTAAAAGTGGGTACAATGGTGAGTGGAAAGATTTACTAAATGATTGTTTTCTGCCGAGATCGGACTAAATTTTATTTCAAATGTTTCCGTTTTTTTACAGGTATGACTTGACATTTGACTTGAACTTAAATGTTACACACAATTAAGGCAGTTCTCTGATTGAAGTAAATGTCTGAATAATTAATTGAAAATGTTTTAAATGTTTTCCGATTTATTTATTTTTCTGTGTTGATATTCTAATTTATGGTGTATCCATAAAGAATTTCCATGATGATGAATTAATGAGATTGGAGAGGAGGTACTTAAAAATCATTGAAGTTTTTAAATTTAAGACTACAGTGAAGTGTGACTCCTCTAACTATTGCTATCACAGATTAAAGTTTCTTCCTTTTCGCCATACTTTGGGGTTATGATAACATTTCATTTCTGCCTAATTGTGAAGCATTTATTGAAAAATCCTTTAAAATGGTATTTACATAATTGCTTTTAACAAAGATCAGCTTGAACATCTGTTTCACAAGTTGAACGATATCTATATCTCTATAAATTGTTCATGAAGATTGAGGAAAGTGGATATAGCTAAGTGCAATGGTCAGACGCAACTTTTCCTTTTCATTACCTTTTCAGTTAGCCTTTGTTTAGAAAGCTCAGCATACATAGAGCAGAGTTAGAGTGGAACTAAGTGGTTAAGGAAAGCTTGTTTGATTAACTAGAACATGATTTCAGGACAGTGCGTTCACGTAGCGATGGGCGCCTTCGAAACATTTGTGAATCTTTGTTTCGAATCAGTGTTTCGGAGCGCGTATTAAACCGGCCAGGTCACGTGATTTTAGCAAACGAAGCTTCGTTACGTCACACTGTTTCGAAACTCCGATGGTTCACCACTAGGGGGTGTTGATCTCAAAGTGAACCCATGAACCGCTTCTGGTTGCCCAATTAATCATGCGACATGAAATCCCACGAAATTTTACTATAAAAAATAAAGAATTCAGGGCCAGATGTTGTGGGTTAAACAAAGGATAACTTCCCTTTAACACAGATGGCTATATAGTTTTAAAAATGTGTGAAAATATTCAGTACTTTCAACCTACAAATCACATCATACCATAACAAAATGAGCTTATGATAGAATTAAATCCACCTCCTCCTGACTGATAACACTACTCTTGCCTGCTGGTTTTTATAGACCGCTCTAATGAAAACACAATTAAATAATTACATAAATCAATTCGTTAAATAATTTAGTTCATTGTGTGTTAAGGGTTTGATTATACTTAAAACACATAACACAAGCACTAATATTTAATAGTATTTAAATGTTTATTATTTATTTTTAAAAATGGTATTTCTAAAAAAAAACATTTCCATTTGTTTTGTAAGTTTGGTCTGAGTTCTTGATGCTTTTACAACGTTTTCACCAGCAGGTGTCACCAGCATTGTGCTGTTTCAAGTGCTTCGAAACATCGAATCATTTTTCGAAGCAATTGGTTCAATTGTTTCAATGCTTCGAAAAGCTTCGTTTCTCCCATCACTACGTTCACGGACAGGCATTTAGCAAGCGGGAAAGGATTTTCCATGACACCGGAAAGGCTGGCATCATCTTCCTGTGAGCAAAACCAATACATTTACACTGGAAGAATAAGAAAAATGATGATGAATCCATGAATACATTATACTGAAAGAGGACTGTGAGAAAGGAATCCTACATCTAAACCCATAGAAATGTAAACATATGTCTAAACCTGTATGTCTGCAGCGGACATTTTACTACAGGTAAAACATGGTATCAACTAATCTAAATTAATAAACAGCTCGATCAGGTTGATTTCCATACAGTATTACGAAGAATTGTGCGAGTCAATATATGATGTAATAATGTGTTTTGTTTGCTGGTGTTAAATTATAAATGTCTCTTTAACCTAAACCACACCCCTCAGCATAATGTGAACAAGTGCAGATATTTAATCTGAATTTTTGCGCTTTAACATTCTGAAAAGTAATACAATTAATTTCAAACTAACAATTTAGACAAAAACGTCGTCCACTGTGATTGGCTTTCTCGAATGACCGCACTAACGCTCCCCTCCTGCAGATGGCACCCTCTACATTCTAGTCAGGCATTTTATACCGGAAGTATCGGATGGACAGTGGCTCACCTTATTTCTTCTGTATGCTCATGCAACTTGATTTGAGCTTTATTATAGTCAGTCGTGACAAAACAGTTTTAACCCTGGCGGCAGATACTATCACGCAGTATTCAGTTGTGGTTTATTATCATAATAGACTGTCCTTGAGCAGTTAATAAACCCGGCATGATCAGAGATTGATTGTTGCATTGCTGAACAAAAGGTGCTTTCAAATGCTCGTCGAAGACTTCTAGGTAATACGAATGAAGTAAGCTTGCTTCTGTATTCACTGTGGTGATTGAATTAACAGATCGAAAATGTTCAAAATGGTGCTGTGTCTTTAAACCATGCAGTTTATCTTAGATGTTGTAGACACTATGTTTGCTTATATACAATATGTAATCTGTACAATTTTATTTATGTAAATTATTTAAATAAAAGAATGATTTTAAACAAATTATATAGGAACACACACATGCTATGCTTAAATAGGTGGTACATGTGGCTCTTTATTAATGAAGAAAAAATTACAACCCAGACTTCGTTAATGTCTTGTCAGCAAAATTGAACAAACTTGCACAGATAATTTTTCATATTTCTCTTCAAGGCACCATGTCAGAGTTTACCCTCGATATCCAGCTGACAGAGTTGGGTTTTTCAAACTGGAATTTCCCTCTGTGTGAGCCACAGAGCGTTAAAGAGAACTTTTTGCCAACCCAGAACGGCACTGAAAAGCCAGCACCAGAGACTGAAACCCCCACAGACTGTCATGAAGATGCCTGCATTGTTGCAAGCTCATCGGCTGACAAAAGCTTTCTACAGGATCATCAATATTACACTCCCTTCAAAGATAACTCTTCAAGTAACGGAGAAACAGCTCAAAGCAATTCCAAAATCAGTTCCACAGAGAAGAAGGATAAAGTAATTTACAATTTGTGGAAAAGAGGAAGAGGAAGAAGAAGAGAAGGGCCAGAACAGAGAAATGATGATGATGAAGAGCAAAACGGAAAAGAGGGAATGAAAAATAATGACAAAGAACAGAAATGTTCAGAAGTGAGCCAGGAAGCCTCCGGTCTCACAATAGATGATGCTGTGTCTGGTGAAGAAATGACAGATGAGGATGCAGAATTTGTTTTGACTGATGATGATGATGATGATGATGATGTTGAGGAGGAGGTGGAGGAGGAAGAAGAAGATGATGATGATGTTTCGTGGTCAGGTACTGTATCATTTTCCAAGCAATGGTTTGTGATTTAGTTTATACTCTTATTTTGTAGATTGTTATTTACCTTATTTAAGAATAAGAGTTTTGTTCTGCTGAACAAGTTTTTTATTGAAGCTTTTTATTATTAACTATATTTATTTATTGTGTATGCTCATTTTTCTTTAAATATCTTTGGCATTGTGTAATGATAATATAAATGAATCTTTAAATACACAAAAAGTGCAAATTAAAATTTATTGTTTAGCACTTACAAGCTTTTGTTCTAAACAATAAAATTAAAATGTAATATTTAGCTAATCTAAAAATAAATATATTTTTTCACACTGTATGTAATGTATAAAAAAACAAAAAATAATTTGAGATTTTGTTTAGTTTTTCATTTATGTTTAAAAAAATGTTTATTTGCAGAAATATGTGCTAGAAAAATATTTTTCTTTGTTATATATTATTTTTTAAGTACAATGATTTAGTTATTTTAAATTATTCAGGAAAAATTTAACTCCTTGATAGCTATACTGTAACATCAACACCTTTTTTTGCTGGAAAGTGATGGTATATAATGCAAAACATTTCTGGTTACAGCAGCTACTGATACACGTTGTTCTTCAATTTCAGAGACAAATGGATCTGGAGAGAATGAAGAGAATCGCTGCCATGTATGTGATCTCACTTTCTCCTCTCTCTTCTTACTCCGAGAACATTTAAACATGCATACGGGTGTTCGCCCCTACCGCTGCGATGAATGCGGCAAGCAGTTCTGCCAATTAGTCAATTACCGTACGCACCTTCGCTCCCACTCCCAGAAGGCCTCCATCCACTGTCGTGTTTGCTCAACCATCTTTGAGACCGAGGAACAGCTCCAGCAGCACTTGGACACCAACCATTTTGAGAAAGAGTTCTATCAGTGTGATTTTTGCAAGCAGATTTTCACTGACCTAGATGTGTGCAAGGGCCACGTCGAAGCACACAGGCAACAGGCGAAGCGACATTTGTGCCTCAAATGTGGCACTAGTTTTCGCCTTCGCAACTCGCTGCTCCGTCACCTGGAATGGCACAGCAGAGGCATCTTCTCCTGCTCGGACTGTGAGCGGACCTTCTCCAGCAAGGCTTCTTTGTTACGCCACAGTTTCTCTCACTTAGGCGTCTTGCCGTATACGTGTCTAAAGTGCAAACGTCATTTCCGTTTACCCTCTCTCTACCACAACCACGAGTGTAAGCCCGAGAACATCCAGTGCATGGCGTGTTTGGTTTTCTTTCAGAGTCAAGAGGACTTTGATAAGCATAAGAAGGACACAGGATGCTGGGGTCATCAAGGAGCTTTGCCTACCAAGACAGACGAGATCCGCTGCATGGAATGTGGCCAAGTCTTTGCAAGCATTGAGGAATTAAAGAAGCATGGAAGCACGCACCAGAGGGTCTTAAAATGTGCTGAATGTGGGATGGGCTTCCGCTCGTCACTCATGCTTATGTCACACATGGGAGGGCATGCGGGACAGCGGCCGTGTTTCTGCCAGGACTGTGGCCTGGGCTTCCCACATCAGCAGGGTTATGACAGCCACCTGAAGACATGTGGAGTGGTGACACCACCAGTGGTAAGCTCTTTCTCTCTCTCTCTCTCTCTCTCTCTCTCTCTCTCTCTCGCTCTCTCTCTCTCTCTCTCCTCCTCTCCCTCCCTCCTTCTCCCTCTTCTTCTTCTTCTTCATTCTAAGAATACTAAATGTCCTGTATGCTAAAATTGTAAAACATATTAATAAATAAAAATAGAGAAAATTCACATTGATTGAATTTGACAATAGTAAAACTATTTATTATTATTTTTTTATTTTGGCTGATTGAAATAAACCTCAAATAAAATATAAATATTAGATGAAAACTCTGAAACTGAAAAACTTACTAAACTGAACTAATACTAAAATATGAAAGTTATAAATAAAAACTACACAAAACCTAATAAATGTGGCACAGAACATAAAATTACTAAAACAAACTGAAGTTAAAAATATAAAAATAAAAGCTTTCTTAAAGGAATAATTCACCTCAAAATTAAAATCATCATCATTTACTCATCATCAAGTTGTTCAAAACCTGTATGAATTTTTTTAATGCTGAACACAAAAAGAGATATTGACTTTGTATATACTATGTAAGTTGATGGGGACCAGAAACGGGTTTGGAAAAACTTGTGTAAATGATAAGAAAATTTTAATTTTTAGATGTTATTTGAACATCTATTTAAAATGTAACTAAATAACAGCGTTTGGTAAAGGTTGGTTGAAACTGAAAGCCTTGTGATTGTTAACAATTACACTGGCATTAACAATTATTAAAAAGAAAATCAAAATGTCCTTGCCACATACTTTCAAGCACTATTCTCTGAAAAAAATGCTTTGGAATGATTTTATTGTGAAACGTGCCATATAAATAAATTGATTCGAAAATTTCGGTTGTTTTATACATTTAACAGTAGGTTAATAGTCAGTATTTTCAAGAAAGTGTTTTTATTTGGCTTTAGAACAATTTGTTTGGCTTTAGTAAAATTATAGTAAAAATAATGTTTAATTCTACTTTTAAAAAAATAATGGAAAAAGTTCGGAAACCCCTGCTTATAGAAGTTATATAAATCTGTTGGGAAAAAAAACAAATGTATTTTTACTGTAAATGTCTAATTCTGTTTACAGGCTGCTGTGAAGAAACCCAAACCAAAAGCAACTCCCTCTCCACAAATAATCAAACCAATTACTCCTAACATAATCATCCAAACTGTTGCTCAAGCCTCAGCACCTGCCACATTCCCCAGTAGCTTGAAGGAAGTCCACATGGTTCCATTCGGTGACAAGAATAAGCCAGCTGATGGTAGGTGGAAGTTTACTTTAAATAAAGAGCCTCCTCCAGGCATGCCTTTGGTCATGCTTCTGCCAGTTTCCACTACACAGTTCTCAACTACCTCAGTTCCTACCAAGCGCTCCCAAAACCTTTTACCATCCTCTCTGGTCTTAGAAACACCCTCATCTGCTCCACGTGTCGTTTCCATGCCGGTGGTCCCGTCTGGCACTGTCATTAGTAAAGAGGTAGAGGTAGAGAAAGACACTGTAGAGCCCAGCAGAACCAACATTCCTTCAAACACACTCATTCCTCTGCAAAGTCATGACAGTATCTCTCAGAAGAGGTGGACCGTTTTAGAAGATCAGGGTTCTGTTCAAGTGTTTGCTACAGAAAATGTAAAGGCAGGGGAACAGGCTGCAGGTGTGGCTGTAGCAAATCAGGGAACGAATGTTACTGCTCAAGTAGAAGTGGAGAATAAGCAGGAAACTCAATCAAATTTGAAGCCTAATGCACTGGGTGATGAAAAAACAGTTCCAGGTAGTTCATCAAATGCGTCTCTCAATCCCATGTGCCCCAAGACACCATTATGTCTAATAAAGTTAAAGGAGGAGAAGGATGGTGGTGACAACATCAAGAAAAACTCTTCAAATTTGAAGGACCTTGACTCCTCGCCTGTAATAGCAGGAGTAGAAGTTTTAAAGAGAAAACCGGAAAAGCAAACGCTGGATTCATCGCAAACAGGCTCTTATGATCAAGTCTCTTGTTCTTCAGAAATGACTTACCACGAAAAGGCCACTAAAGATGAGAGATTATTCAAAGAAGTTGTGTCATCCGACAGGATGTGTGCAGAGTCGCAAATGGAATTTACTGTGATGGGGGACAAATCAGAAAACTGTCCGCAGGGGCAAAACCAATCTGGTTTTGATGTAGAGGTTGAAATCAATGAAGGTGTGGAATCGAGCAGCATGGAAGTGGAGATTGGGGATGAAGACAGCGGAGTGGATATGTTGGAAGGTGAGCTTCATGAATGTGTGACTTGTGGACAAGTCCTTCCTGAAAAGGATATGATCCAGCACTACATGAAGCATGCGGCCGACACCGACAGTCCTGAGCTCTCTCCTGTTAACTGTGCCTCTCACACTACAGAACCATCCTCTCCATGTAGTCCATCAAGAAAAAGACTACGATCTGGCACAGAGTTGTGACCCTTAGTTCAAGAGTATTTCCGTTTTTTTAATTACTATTATTTTAAAATGATTTGCAGTTATATTACACAGACTTTACTTCCATTCCGTTTACTTGGAAAACAGGGGTCACGGTCATTTTTACCAAATTGAAATTTGGGAAAGATTGGTGTTTGTTTAAACCAAGTGTGTTTTGAATGTGTTCCACTTTTGACATTTCTTTCACAGTATCTTTTTGTGTTTACATTGTCTTCTAGATACAATAAATGTAGATTGGAAATTTGGAAAAATCCTTTCTTTTGTTTTATGTATATTCAGATTTAGCCTTTAGTTTAAGACGATTGTGACTGTGTACTAAAAAAAGTTTTTGTTTTTTTTGTTTTTGTTTTTTTAAGCAAAATAAGCAACTATTTTAAACTACAGCAATTTTCAGTGCAGTTTCAATAAAATATAAGATACTGGGAATATCAGTAAAAACAATAATATATGAGAAGAAATTGATAAAAAAAAAAAAGTTTTGCATTTTTGTATCTCACAGATGTTGGATATAAGGAACCATGTCTGTTTACTGAATGTATAAGCATTTGCTCATAAAGTTAAATTGTTTTGGTCAGGAGGTGTTTAAAAGAACAGAAACCATTTGTTAAGGGAAAATGTCAGCTAGCTTCAATTCCCTTTTTAAAAATATTTTTACGGAAATGTGTTTCGGTACATCTTTCAGTTCTTTATTGGGTGTATGCAAAATAATTCAGCTTGGCTCATGATATCATAGAATCATGATATCATACTGTTTTGGTGATTCTTTGGAGTTAATACTGTATTGGTCAAACAGAGCTTCATGTGAAATGCAGTTTTTCATAAAATTTTTGCTGAACATATATGTTATTGAGAACGGATCGTTATTACTCAAAATAAAGTGAAATTGTTGGATAATCGACAGTGCTGTATATATCAGGTTTTTGTCCCATAAAGGTCTCATAAATATTCATTTGAGAGGCGCACAATACAGACTACACTAACTTACATGACTCATAAAGGGAAACTTTAAACCGAGTGGGCGGGAGCAGATTAACCGATGAGGAGCATCTTCATCAAATGTTGAAATGAAACGCTGCACAGCACTTCACTGGTAAGCGAAACTCGCTGCGTTAATTAGTGTCACTTTTTTAATTGTAAAATTAGAGTCAAAATATTATAATGAGATTTTGTTGTAAACGTCCTATGTGGTCGTACTTTTTAACTTGCATGTTTTAGACTTGGTAAGAATGTCCATAAGGCTTATCATCATATATGCTAAAGCTTGTGATAATCCGTTATAAATACTGTTGGTGAAGTATCGGTGCATAATTCACTGATGTGACTTCATATCAGTTTATGTACAGTTTTGTTTTATCGTAAAATGCATAAATAGTATTTATTTTAGTACTATCTAAATAAGTAAATAATGTTATTTTAACTCTAGTTTCATTATATATGCTATTCTCTGAAATTTTGCAATATACTGACATTTTTATATATTGAATACAGCTGCGTTTGGTCTTGTTAGATGAAAGAACACACAACCATGACACAGGAAATGACAAAGAAAAGCTTATTTTTTTCCATCTATCTGTTGGGTAGGTGAGACAAAACGGTTTTTTTTTCCATCTCTATTTCTTCACCCAGATCTGTGAGACCACCGTGCATTGCATAGTTTGCAGCAATATCCTGTTAGATGGGTGCACTTTTCAGAGAAAGCAGATTAACTGTTTGTTTGTTTTTTCATAGAGGTGTAATTTTCCACATAGTGTTTTGTGTTGGTGGTTTAGGCCAAATTATGCATAATATTGATAATTGTGTTCATCATTTAATGAATAGGCCTATAGTGTTATTTTGCTGCATATTAGTGTATCACAGTAAACACTGTCCACTATATATTATAACATCTATTACATAAGTTTCTTTTCTCTTAACCTCTTCTTCTTCTTCTTCTTCTTCTTCGTGTGTCCAGCTATGGTCAGTGCTCTTGAAGGTAAGAAAGATTTTTGGTCAGCATAGTTATTATTTGTTCAGTCCCTGCTAAAAAAAACCCCCAGCTAAAACCAGCCTAAGCTGGTTGGCTGGACGTTTTAGCAGGTTTAAGCTGGTCTCCCAGCTTGGCTAGGCTGGTCAAGCTGGTTTTAAACTGGTTGTTCTAGCTGGTCTCCCAGCCTGACCAGCTAAGGAGGTGTCCTAAAACCAGCTTGCTGACCAGCTAAAACCAGGCAACCAGTTTAGGCTGCAGGGATTGCAATTGCATACAGTTCAAATCAGTCATATCAATTCCTTAGATATTCGACAGACTCCTGCACAATAATTTGTACCTGTTTACATTTCTTCACATGAATGTATTAAACAGGATGTACGGTACTTCACATGCGCATATTCTTTCTCATAGACAAAGGCTCATGTTATGGAGTCGGTTCTGGCACTATAGCGGGTATTATATTCGCTGATGTTACAGTGACGGTCCTCATTGTTACTACCACCTACTGGTACGCCAGCAAGCGCAGACAAAAGAAAGAAAACGGTGAGAGATTACATAGACCCACACAAATTTTCTCTAGCAATTCTGAAATCAGTGCACAGAAGACATTTAACATGCACGTGTCCATGTGTTTCTTTAGCTGATGAAGTCTACATGAATGTCAGAGCAAACAGCAAAACATGAAGATCTTTGGAAGACTGACATGAACAATGGAAGACTCACTGACATTTAATACCATAAGACATGATATGATCATAGATAATGATTTATATTTTAAATTTCTAGCTTAGCCTATAGACTTGATCGGTGTCGCGTCATAGCTGTGTGGGCGGAGTCGGCGTGGGGAAAAACAGTCCTTTCCCCCTCATTGGAAAAGCATGGTGTTGACTCAGAATGGCCTACATAAAATTATTTCTGCCGCTACAAAACAGGTAACATTAAGGCCCACTGAAGTGCCTTGAAATGCGCAGCATTATTCTGTGGTGTGTGCTGCAGCTGCCAAATCATTTTCACAAATACATGCCTTAAAATAAAGATAACATGAAAATATGTATATAAAATACCAAAAAAACATGGTTTTTGGTTACTATAGTTAAACCATGGTAAAAAAAAATTTGTTTTGCTACACTAACCATGGTATTTGTAGTAAAACTAATTTAGATGAAAAAAATGTGTCCCTTTTATTGTTTAAGTCACTTATCAAAAGTTGTTAAAAGTTGCCAAATAAATTTTTAAAATAGCTAAATTTGTTGCTAGGTGCTTTGGGAAGAAAAAGTTGCTAGGGTAGTATGAAATGGTGCTAAATCTAGCAACAAAATTGCTAAATTGGCAACACTGCCCCCTCGGCATAAACGATTATGACGTTTTTGTGGGCGTTCCCAGCAATGCCGAACAAGTACTTAAAACCGTGTTCATATCATAGTTGCTTTGTAAATAAGACAGAATTACCATATTTATGTCATCACACTGAAAACTTTAAAATAATTAAATTATTGCTTAATCAAAGTATACAAATAATGGAACTCTGTTTAGCACGTTATCAACAGCAATAAATGCAGTGAAAGAAAAACACTGACACCTAGTGGATAATTCCTGTTACTATTTTCTTCAACAAGAACAGAAGTGTCCAAACCTTCAAACTGGATTGAGGGGTCATGAGCCAAAAGTAAATGTTGTATTATACCCAATTATACAATATTAAAGTGTATTACCTTTTATTATTATTTTAGATAATGAAATTATTTTTAATCAAATTCACTAATTTTGTTTTTTACATTTCAATGCAAAAATAAATAAATAAAACAAAATAAATTAGAATTTTATTTTTTTTTGGTATGTCGGGCCAAACAGCAGATGATGGTTTTGACAACTGTGCCCTAGAAAATCTTCTTTCCCTCTTTTTATTTTAAAAAAGTGTGCAATTATGCATTATGATGATTCTATAGGTGTCCATTTAAGAACCACAGATACAGGCAGATGTCAGAGATGTCTCTCAGTTTATTTGCAACAGGTTTATTAGGTAATTAGTACGATGTTATCATTTGAGTATACGGCTGCATAGCTTAATAAGCAAAAAGTGATAGTTCATATATATTGCTGCACTGTTTGGCATACAAAACGTTTACGTTTCTATGCATATGATTTACTATTAATAAATCTCAGATCTTCATCAAAAGTGGATTTGTGAATTTATTTGATGTACAACACACTAACTTTATTTTGCAAGTGTATATGAAAGATTTGTACATGTAGTTTAACATTTACTTTGTGCTCTCTTTTATCTAAGGATCTTGATCTTCTCCAATCACATCTGCTCTAAGCTGATAACTGAGCTAAAGAAGAGTTAACCCACAAAATATCAGCAAAGATGTGTCCTTTGTCTTGGCTGTATACTTTTACATTAGCATGTTATTTTTTGTGTATTGCTATAAATATGAAAAATGACTATGCTCTGGAATCTCCCAGAAATTCCCGCGTCCAAAACAAGCACAAAACTTTGACTCTTCCGCTGAAAAAAAAAGGAAGTAGAAAATGTCTTTACAATTTTCATCACATACATTTCTACATTTATTTGCACTTAGGCTATTCAGTAATGATAGATATTATTTTGGAGAACTAAACAATTGAAATGCTTTAACACAATGTTGCTTGTTTGCTTACAAAAATGCGGATTCAGTATTTATGCAGTAAACAATAAAATAGTATACCACCAATGACCATTGACATGTATTTGCAATTTACAAATTATTTTAAACACAATCAATGCATAAATATAACCATCACAAATCCTTTTTTTTTTTGAATTTTTAAAGTTATGTAACTAGAGGATAATAATCTTTGAAAAGCACATGTGCTTTAAGATACTGTAAGGCAAAGGTCATTTATCTGTCAGACTGAGCTTCAGGGAAAAAAAACACAACCTCATCAGTTTGTTTGTCTACTAAACAGGGCAGGTCTTCAGGTGAAACTGAACTACACTCTCCTGTATCACTAATTTAAAGACCAACATCCTTTTTTAAATAAAATGATATTGTGAGTAGAACAGGATATATGTTTTGCTTTCTACCTGTTTGGGGTTATCAGATACTGGCTTTAGTAGTCACATCCTGTGCTGTGAGGCTTTTAACCACATTAACACCCAGGTCCCTCTTACTAGCCTCTTGCTCACATATCTAACTTACTGCGAAGTGAAACTACATTTACTAAGAAGGACATTTTAAAAAACACACATTTATATTTTGAGTTGCATGTCATGTAAATCAACTGTATGCTCAGATTTAGTTTTCAATTTAACTTTGTACTTTAAACCTAGATATAAATATTAAAAATGTTGACAGGATAAAATGTAAACAAATTAAGTACTGAATTAGGTTAAGTGTGTGTGTGTGTGTGTGGGTGAGAGAGCGAGGGATAGCACATCAGCACATGTAGCTCCTCCCCAGTATCCTTTGGTTCTATTTTGATGGATGGTGATAAGTCATCAGCACATACTCTGTGATTTTTCCACACACAGACAATTTCCATATCATTCAGTCTCATATTCAAGGTGTTTTAGCTCACGGGCAGTAAAGGCATTTTGTGCACATCTCAAGTCAGGGCTACACCAACCCTGAGCAATTCTCTCCTAAACCTGCACTCATTATGAGAAGGACTGTATACATAATGGTCCCCATGAATGGACTATTCGGTGAGTACAATTTACAAGCATTCACATACTTAGTAAGGTTTTAAGCTTGAATGAATTTTTTTGTATTGTTCTTCACAAATCCTCAGCATTGAAATGATCCGTTTGCTTTGGAGTCAGTAATACTTTGGTGGATATTTCCTGAAGCACAATTTGGGACATTTTCAAAGCTTAAACACAGATTTTAGCATCATTTTCACTACAAAAATCAACAAGATAAAAGATGCTAATTCAATAGCTATGTAGAAAAAGCATAACAAGACTTCATGCACATATTATTATGTTATATATTATTATTTTATATTATAAGTTACACACCACTGTATGAGTACTGTTGTATTTTCTGCATCATATACTTTTTGTGTAGTCTAAAATAAATATGTATATAATATATTATTAAGTATATACTGTATAATGTCTGTAGTATTATATCATGATTAGATTTTTATTTCTGGATAAACCTGCCAAGAAAGAAATTCAGCAAATCTAAATATAAATAGGCTGTATCAGTTTAATGGGATTGCGAAAAACTGAATTGCAGAAATATTTGTGTATATTTTTGTGTGTGTGTGTGTGTGTGTTGATTTATATGTACTCAGTGTTAATGCAAGAAATCAAGAGGGAATGGCATTTGCAATTCGCTTGGTTGACTTGTGAACACGCTATGATCAAATCTTCTCTTCCCTCTCTTCCTCTCTTACTTTCATCAGCAGGATTTGTTGAGGGGAATCAAGGTAATAATTCCTTCATACATATCTGAAATTCAGTTTGTTTGTTTGTTTTCTTGTTTTGGCATATTATAGAGTGAATGTGCCATTGTATTTTCTGATTCTCAGACTGCAGTTCATGTTACCAGTTGGACATTGGAGTGGCTATTGGGATCATCACTTGTGACATCATCCTCACACTCCTCATCGCTCTCTCAGTCTACTGTTTCGTTTCCCATCAGAAAAGAAGAGGCAGTTTACAGACACATGCCAGATGCTGTGCGTCAGGTATGCCTGCTTGTAAGAGAAATCAAAAACGATGTTATTATTACGCGTGTTCCAGTCAACATGACATAATATTTTTCTGATGTTTAAGGTAGAGCAAAAACTCACCAGCCATCAATGAGGCCAAAGACGATTGAAGTGGAATCACCTTATCAGGTAAATTGAGCAATATCAATTATGTATTTAACTACAAAACTAAAAACAAAGTTGTATTTATAATAAATGCAACATATTTGTGAGATACTTTTGGTTAAATCTCTCGAATCATCTAAATCTATTTTTTCATAATGGTTTGACAGGAACTTTATGGAGTCCAATCAGATATATACAGTGATCTTCAGCAGTATCGGAAATGAGGTGACTATGTGACGTGTAGTCGTGGGTCTTGTGCAAACCTGAGAATATTTGTAGTTTGCATACGTTTTTAAACTGTGTCACAAATGTGTATTTGGCATAAATAAGCTACAATAATTGATTTATACTTTATTATTTTTTTTGAATCCATGTGATTGGTCATGTGGCGTAGCCTATATACAAACCATAAATAAAAATATATTTTCATAGTTTGTGAAAAGGAAATGATCTTCAAGAATTTGTAGTTTTTAACATCACTGTAAAAAAAATTTCATCTTTGTCATTTTTTTAAATTCAAAACCTTTGTAATGGAACTAAATCCGAATATAATTCCCTTGTTCTTTATGTAGAAATAAATGTTTTGTTTTAAATATGTGGCCTTTGATCATTTCTTTGTCTACTTATATAGACAGCATAGAAAGGTGGATGAAGCCACACTCAAACATCCACTTTTTTTCCCCTTTTCTTCTTCTTCTTCTTTTTCCTTTTTCCTCAAGTGGCTAGGACGTGGACCTGTTTAGAATTCACATGACAGCAGTGAATCAGTTAGACAAAACCGAAAGGGTGTATGTAACGGTTTGCAGTTCTTTAAGACTTCCTGAATGTTATGTCCTGAGTTTTAAATCCTGATAGCATTTCTGCGTTCTTATGGCCATTTTCATTATTGCTGATTCATTGCTCTGTGTATGTAAGTCAAGTGTGATAATAATAAAAAGAAAATCAAGGAAATGAAACCGAAGGGTGACTGACTTTTCGCCTGGCACAGAGAACAATTTAATTTAGCTCTTAGTTTAAGTGTGACCACTTCCAACGTCCACAAGAGTGCACTATTATCTCAGTGTGTTATGTCACATTCACTGTAAATTCTGTCTGCCTCGGATCTATCATTCGTGTCTTATTTTGAAGCTCCTTTCAGTGCAGCTTACTGTAATAATGTATGATTCGATGTCTCGTTTGTCTTTGCACACAATGGACGTTTTAGTGAGCATTCTGGGATACTTGAGAACATTTATTTTATGGGTCACTCATGCTGGACTAGCATCCAACACTATTGAAATTTAAGTGGATATTTAAGACAGCAGCTGTCAGACTGTTTATCAAACATTGTTTTGTGAAAATTATAGTTCTCTACTACAGCATAAACAACTTCATGCTCTGACATAATTAGACTCGCGTAGCCAGATTGACTGAAGAACGCTGTGACTGACATAATAAGCCAAATTACACAGAGCCAGAACTGTGAAGATAGCTTTGTGTTGATTTTCAAGCAGCCTAAACACCAGATGATAAATTGTTGATTTACAATCCTTAGATAAAGAGAGCACAAAGTAAATGTTAAACTACATGTACAAATCTTTCATATACACTTGCAAAATACATCCTGTAGTCTGATAGGTATTATATAACAGTTTTAGATATTATAAACTGTTGCTCCAACATGACTGCTCCAACAGCCTACTGAACTGAAATAAAAAATTAATGGTAAAGAAATATAGCCTACTATTGTCAACGAATTTCGGAAACCAAGATCGCAAGAAGCTGCGTACGGTAGCAAGACGCGTCATTGTTTACGTACATGCGTAGAGTAGGGCCTGTTTTCTACATCTTAACTCAGCTGTATGTGTGTTAAATCATTCAGCAGATTTTGTCTTCCACATGGCTGGTATTCTCCCTCAGTTCTGCTGGATTTAGGAAAAGGCAAATACAAACTAAACTTTGAATTTAAGATTATTTTTACAGTTACAGTTTGAAATCAGTGGCATGTATCAGTGCATATTTCATTATTCTGTCTTAAAGCTAGGCTATTTGTTTGCGGGACACATGGACAAACAAAGAGAGCGTTCAGATGAAATTAGGTTAGGCTAATCTTTTAATTATCTTACATCAGGTTTTTAAATAGGATTTCAAACACTTTTTTTTGCTTCCTGTGCACTATTTACCCAAAGCCTGGCATGCTTGAACTCCTCAGAAAGAACAGCAGGAACATATTCAGAGAAAGAAACCAATTATTTTCTGAATTTGGACTGGTTTGTTTGCTGAAGTTTTTTTTCTCTCTCTCAGTATAAGAAGAAATCTACTTGAGTGTTTACATGCTGTTTTAAGATTTTTATTCGCATTTGAATGTGCAGTGTTAATATGTATCCCTGCTTTTCAAACTTCATGGTTCCTTACTATTTGAAATATGTGGAGTACAAACTGTTCGTCTTCATCTACCCATAGTTTATGGTGTTGGAATGGGCAGGACAAATAGAGGAGGAACTACAGTGGAGAAAATATTTATTTGATCCCCTGCTGATTTTGTAAGTTTGCCCACTTACAAAGAAATGAAGGGTCTGCAATTTTTATGGCAGGTTTATTTTAACGGATAGACACAGAATATCAACCAAAAAAATCCAGAAAAAAAAACATTATATAAAGGTTAGAAATTGATTTGCATTTCAGTGAGTGAAATAAGTATTTGTTCCCCTACCAACCAGCAAGAATTCTGGCTCCCACAGATTGGTTATGTGTCCATGTGGAACACAGTTTAGTCCTGCCCTGTATCTTCCATTCCAACCTCTCCCACCACCATGGGCAAGACCAAAGAGCTG
>NW_015626406.1:70007-87786 GCF_001515625.1 Sinocyclocheilus rhinocerous
GCCTCATGGGGTAAGGATGATCATGAGAAAGGTGAGGGATCAGCCCCGAACTACACGGGAGGAGCTTGTTAATGATCTTAAGGCAGTTGGGACCACAGTCACCAAGCAAACCATTGGTAACACACTACGCCGCAATGGACTGAAATCCTGAAGCGCTCGCAAGGTCCCTCTGCTCAAGAAGGCACATGTACAGGCCTGTTTAAAGTTAGCCAAAGAACATCTTAATGATTCAGAAAAGGCTTGGGAGAAAGTGCTGTGGTCAGATGAGACAAAAATTGAGCTCTTTGGCATTAACTCGACTCGCCGTGTTTGGAGGGAGAGAAATGCTGACTATGACCCCAAGAACACCATCCCTACAGTCAAGCACAGAGGTGGATTCTCTCTCTATCTGTTAAAATAAACCTCTCATAAAAATTACAGACCCTTCATTTCTTTGAAAGTGGGCAAACTTCAAAAATCAGCAGAGGATCAAATAAATATTTTCCCCAATGTAGAGGAGTGTGGCATCTATCCTGACCTTGGCAGCCAGTTATCAGCTTCAGGCTTATGTAGTTTGATAATTTATCAGACTATCAAAACGCATTCTTTAACTGATAAAAAGCACAACAAATGGAGTTTCAGTCTCACAGGTCATCTTTAATGCCCTCCTTCATTTTTTTTGGGTCAATTTTATGCTTGTTGATTCATCAGTTAAGTTCAAAACCAGAGAATGTGGCTTAGGCTAGCCGTACTCTATGTGGTCTTAGAGTAAAGTAGATTTACTCTGTTCTTGTTCTAGTGATTTTTTGTGAGTTGTGTATTAATGTGGTGTTGGAATTATAATCCATGACTTGAAATGGTCCAGGAATGTAAACATTATCCATATAACATAAAGCAATACAGAGACACTTGTAAATCTACAATAAACACAGACATACCATCAAATTTGTAATTTCTTTTATATACAGATTCTATTAAAGGGGTCATATGATGCTGCTAAAAAGAACATTATTTTGTGTATTTGGTGTAATGAAATGTGTTTATGTGGTTTAAAGTTAAAAAAACACATTATTTTCCACATACTGTACATTATTGTTTCTCCTCTATGCCCCGCCTTCTGAAACGCGTCGATTTTTACAAAGCTCATCAGTCTGAAAAAGCGAGGTGTGCTGTTTAAACTGTACACTGACTTTAAATACCATAATAACCCAAACCCACACTCTAAACTTTAGGAAAAAAATAAACAGTTAAATGTGTTTTATTCATATATCAATTTCATGAATAATGACATCCCCGAATGGGCATTTGTCAAATTTATCTCACCTTTGCGGACAGTCTTGTGCTAGATATAGTTGGGGTAAGTTTTTTTTTAAGAAATTGAAACTTTTTTCGACAAGGAGACATTAAAATGATAAAAAAGTGACAGTAAAGACATAATATTATAATGTTAATTCATGTTGTTCTTTTAAACTTTTTATTATTCAAAGAATCCTGAAATAAAGTGTCACAGTTTCCACAAAAATATTAAGTAGCACAACAGATTTCAACATTGATAACAATAATGAATGTTTCTTGAGAACCAAATCAGCATATCAGAATGATTTCTGAAGGATCGTGTGACACTGAAGACTAGAGTAATGGCTGCTGAAAATTCCATTTTACCATCACAGGAATAAAGTGCAGTTTATTAACATTTCACAATATTACTGTTTTTACCGTATTTGATCAAATAAATGCAGCATTGGTGAGCATAAGAAACTTTTAATGGCATAAAACATTTTAAAGATTGTAGTGTATATTAGTCAGGATATCCCATGAATGTAATGGATTTATATAATAATTTAATGATTTTTACTATACCCTCCACCTAAACCTAACCTTCACAGTAACCTGTTGACACTAAGCCAAATCACAATTTAGCTGATTTATAAGCCTTTAAGATAGTGGGGGCCACCTCAAATCAGCTTTCAACATATCCCACTGTATTAGTGAAGACATTTTTAAGTTTTTAATATAGTCGAGTATACACACACACACACACACACACTCTCTCTCTCTCTCTCTCTTTCCTTCTTGCTACTGGCTGGAATTACAAAAACATTCTGTGACCTTTTACTGAGCACACAAGCCTTACTTAGGTTACAAAATTAAACCTTTGTAAATCCCTCCCTGCATAACCCAACAGTGTTAATACTGAACTGCTATTAATTCCACTTTTTTTCCATCTAGTTGTAGTTAAAGTGAATAGCTTCCAGACACTGATGGCTATGTTGTCCACCATAGCACATATTTTCCTGAAACTATGTTGCATTGGTAAACATGATGTAACCATTTCAGCCACATGATTCATGTCCGCTGTGAACGTGTGATAACAGCATCTGCAATTTAGCAATGTGTACAGTTGGAGTTTTGCAAACATGTGAGGTCTAGTCACACACGTGTTATTCATAAGAACTCTTATTGTGCAACTGTTTGAAACACAGTTCTGAAAAATGCCAAATATTCTCAGCAATCTGATGGTGTCAGGCTGAGTGAATGTGGTGCTGTAATTAGCTTCTGCCTTGTTATCTTCCTGCCCTCCTCATTGCTACAGTATGAGCAAGGCCGTTTTAACCATTGGGCTAGGCGGGGCTGAAGCCCCGGGGCCCGGGCAAGGAGGGGGCCCGTGATTGGCTGTGGAGTAGATTGACTGAAGCGCCGATCGCCAAAGCCACCACGCCCCCCACTTATTAGCGCTGTTATTTAGTTGAGTTTTCCCGTAAATTCCATGCATTACCAGATTGAATAAGCAACAGTTAATTAACAGTTTAATTAACAGATAATTAAAGCAACAGTTTTTAAATAACGAAAGAATATATAAAAGTATGGTATTTTAGCCCCCTGCTGTTGGGGCTAAAGGCGCACAGTAAGAGGAAAAAAAATTAACTTAAATGATTTTAGCAAATGGCTGCAATATAACAAAGAGTGAAAAATTTAAGGGGGTCTGAATACTTTCCGTACCCACTGTATATATTTTTTCTGCAATTATACATTTTAGGCGCAGTGAATGGCACATTTTTTCTTAAGGTGGGCCTGGGAGGGCCCTGCAGTAAGTCATAGCCCCGGGGCCCAGTGCGGTCTTAATGCGGCCCTGAGTATGAGGCCTGATCGGTGCTGGGAGATTGGGTGCCTTGTCAAATCAAACAAACTCTCTCTGTGTTAGCACTCGGGTGGCTGGTGTTGATAAAAAAAACGTCATGCTGATGGGAGAGGATTCGCATGAACCAACACCAGCAAGAAGTGCTAATTCATCTTCATTGCTTTACCGATGAAGGACAAAACCATTTTGTGTCATTTTATAGCCTGAAAGCTGCATTGAATTTATTTTTTGCATGAAATCATTTGCAATACCATTCAAACATTTGTGGAGTCAGTAAGATTTTCTTTACAAACTCTTATTTGGCAAGGATGCTTTCAAATGCCACAAAAGTCTAGGCTTATATGTGAAAAAACGTTACAGTTTACACAAAAATATTAAGAAGCACTGTTTTCAACATTGATAATGATATGAAATGTTTCTTGTACACCAAACCTAGAATGACTTCTAAAGGATCATGTGACACTGAAGACTGAAGTAATGGTGGCTGAAAATGTAGCCTTGCCATCACACAGAAAAATGACATATTTAAATATATTAAAATAGAAAAGAGTTTAATATTTAGCAATATTAGTGTTTTTACTTATTTTAGATCAAAGAATTGGTGAGCATAAGAGACATCCCTCAAAAACATTTAAAAAATCTTACCAAACCCAAATTTTGAATGGTAGTATATTGCACTAATACAGTATATGTCCTATTGAAACAGGAAGTTGGTACATATTGATAATCTCTCTCCACCTCTTTTTTAAATAGCCATAGGCTTTAGTTATGTCATAGCTAAAAAAAATAAAAAAATAAAAACTATCTGGTAGTTGGCAGCAGATGACACTGGGGGAGGGGCATTCTTAATCTAGAAAGCATTTGATTGGACAAAATTCTGTGTATGAGTCATCAATATACCTTTTAGTATAGTACACCTTTTAGTATAGTACACTTGCATTTAAGTGGCTTCAAATTTACTTCTCAAAATGTGTTATATTTCCTCTGAATTATTTTTTGGTTCTTTTTTTTATTTTGTTTTGTATTTTATTAAAATACAAATTTGATATATATACACACATAATAAAATATTACATTAGGCTATAGAGAGAAACAGAGAGAAAAGAAAGTTCTTTTGGTAAATTTTAGTCAATACCCTTTTTATTTGCATTAAAATTACATATAAAGAAAGATGGGAGGAGCCAGAAGCTGACGCCTCCATAGCAAGTTTCAGAACATGGGGTCAAGTGAAACTCTATCAAAGTTTCTGACCCACTTATGATTTTCCTGAGCCAGTGCTGGGAAATAGATTGGATAATTTGATTCTGACTTGCCCTGGTAATTTTCTGCCTCTGTAAGTGTGTGTATTTGTGGAGAGCACTACATTGTTCAGTGGCAGTGAGTAAAGGAGTGTTGTGTGACTAAAGTGCCAGTCAGAGTGAGCTGGGCAAATACATGTCACATTGATGATCCTTGGCCTGAAAAAAAGTCAGTAACAGGGTCATCCTCTTATCTTGTCAGAACACTGGAGCTTTGCAAACTGACAGGACCTAAGGGGCATATTCTAAGGGGCGTCTCTCATTTTCCTGCTTCGCTTTTATTGAAATTGTTTAAAGCATCATTGGTGTGCATCATGCAATGTTAGGACTTGCAAATCTCCAAAATGAGTACATAAAATCTACATATTTGCACTTTTTATGATGCAGTTTTTGAGAAAAATCACAAATGCATTGCTCTTATGATTTTTTTTTTTTTTTTTTTGCTGTATCCTATTTGAACTGAGGTTCTTCTGCACACTGGATGGATCTGGCAGCCTTCTTCATGGAGGGTATTAAGAGCTAGTCATAATGAGCGTCATTCACCGCCTCTGTTGCTCTGCATTATGGAGGCACATGAATGGCTCACCAGTGACTGGCCACAAATTAACCAGACAAGAAGCACAGGGAGCTGAACGGGTGGCTGTGCTCTGGCAAATATGGGATTAGAGAAGATTCACAAAAGGGAAGGATGAGTGTCAGAAGCAGTGGAAAAAAAGAGCAATGGATGGATTTAAAACTTCATCTGATTCTTGTTCAGCAGGCCATGATATCATGCCATGAATGAATAGCTGAGGTTTTGTCATGACTCAGCATGGTGTCAATCCCAGAAACATGGCTTTCTTCAACATGTTACACCAAGTCTTAGGCCTGTGTTGTATTTTTAGAAGTTAAAGATAGTTTATGCATTCATAGAATACATTATGAAGAAGTTCTGGCCTTGACTTTATAAGAACTCCAGAAGCACTGTGGAAGAATGTTCTTGAGAGAATGGCTTTGACTGGTACGGTGCAAAAGCCTTAAGTGTTCTTCGGCCAAGGAAATTCTGAACTGTACGTTTTTTCTGATAAGATGTTTCAGAAAAAAAAGCGTTTTTTAATGATTAAATTATACATTTCTTAGGGAGTTGGCCTGATTGATGACTCTGTCTTTCACGATCCATTTTCCTGTGGACCTGTACAGCTTGTACAGTATTAAATGCTCACTTAAACATGTAAAGCATTTCAATTTTGTAAATAAATCAATACAAAGGCTCATTTACATATTTAAAAATCCAATTTCTTTTAGGTAAGGCTTCATGGCAATACCTCTTCTGTTTCCCTGAGTTTCCTAGCAATTCTCAACAATTCCCTTAAGAATTCTCTCAAGGATACGAGGAAGGGTGTTGTACTTCCTCTTGTTCCTCTTATTGTACACAACCTAAGCAGATAAAAGTCAAACTATTCTCATTTGTACTGAGGCAAAAGACCATTTTGTAAACCATGTGAACCAAAACCTTAAGGTCAGATTTTTAAAAAAAATTTAATTTAATTTAATTTAATTTAATAATTTAATTTAATTTAATTTAATTTAATTTAATTTAATTTAATTTAATTTTATTTTATTTTATTTTAAAGAATGAATGAATTAATAAATAAGAATGATTTGATACATTTCTTTCCATCATACCATCTCTCATAATTCCTTTCTAGTGTCAAATGGATAAGTACGAATAATTATTTCCATTTCGCTCTTCCTTTACCATGCCATTGAATATATAAAGATTTTAATCTGTCTTTTACTTTCGGGAGAGAGTTCTGATTGCTGTTGGGAGTGTAATGATCCCATGTAATTAGTCTCACAATAAATTGCAATAACACGTTGCACAGCTGGGAGATGTGGCTTTGTTGCACTGGAATAATCTCCTTCCCTGGAAATGAAATACTTATTTAGACGTAAGAGTGACTGCTGTTTTAACACTTCCTGAGAAATATTACCATCATATGAAACTGAAATGTATTAAGTTACTGACCACCACAACTAACATCATGTTCACATTCAAATTGCATACAGATTTTACTGAACTAATCTGTCTTACTGGTTATGATAGGTATCCTAACCACAAGTCTATTGTTATGCAGTGCTGCATTTTTTATTTGCATTTTGGGGAAACAGACCCAGTCCAAGATTGTTTCCAAGAAAAATGCTTTATTTCCATTTTATTTCATACCGCTGTGCACACCTGCTTGTGTGTGTGTGTGTGTGTTTTGAATTTCATACAACTGGTCATTGCACTACTAATAGCGTATCAATTCTAAATAAATTCTTAGTGCAGGATTACAGCTATTTCAGTCAGGTGAACCTGAAGGACACCTTTCATATCCCAGCTGCAAACAGGAGAGTTCAAACCCTCATCAGCAATGGAATTATAGATGGCAAAAAATCACCAGGACAATACAGCTTATTATTCATTAGCCTTTTCTCCATGAAAGGGGCATTTTAACCAAATTAGCATAATGTTATTGAAATGGATCTTTTTATTTTATACGGCGATTTAAATTCACATTATCCATTTGAACTTCAGAGGATGAGCAGCAAATTAAAACTGGATCAGTATGAAGGGAATTGATAGCTATCAAATCAAAGAGCTGTAAATAATTGTACTGTGTTATGTGGTCTTAAGTATCTCCACTTATCTCATTTGAGAGGAGATTTTAACACTGTTTAGATCATTTTTATGGCTGTTGTTGAATTATCTGTTATAGATAGATAGTATAGTGATTTTTTTTCAACAATGAAACTTTCATTTCACGTGTACTTAATACTAATTCATACAGCAATGCTGTTGTTGTACTATAAAAATGAAATATTTGATGATCATGTTTGCCTTTTGCTATTGCAGGTTAGAAGAGGAGCAGCAGGTCAGTGAATGGATTGCTCTCATTTTCTCTCTCTGGCATTCAGACATGTTTTACTATCACCAGACCTTCTAATGTAAACAGTCTCAACGTTTCCATGGAAGTGAGGGGTGGGATGAGAGTCAGAGCCACAGTTTGACTAACCCAACAAGCCCTGGCAAAGAGAAGGGATTAAGAAGATAACAAAGATATGTTATTAAAGATAACACATTATAACAGAGTAAAGATTTAGGCTTGTTCTGACAGCTATGCAAATGCAACTTAATATAAAGAATACTAAATTAAATACTTGGTGGCAAAAAACATTTATAAATATTTTAACCAAACAAACATTTTATCTGAAAGAATTAGTTCACCCAAAAATGAACATTTCCTGAAAATTGTCTCGTCCTTATAGGCTGTCTAAGATGTAGATGAGTTTGTCTCTTCATTGGAATAGATTTGGAGGAATTTAGCATTATAGCAGCTCACCAGTGGATCCTCTGCAGTGAATGAATGCCATCAGAATGAGAGTTTAAACAGCTGACTAAAACGTCACAATAATCCACAACTAATCCACACAACTCCATCAATTAATGTCTTATGTAGTGAAAAGCTGCATGTTTGTAAAAACAAATCCATTGTTACGGCATTTTAACTTTAAACCGTAATAAACCACAAATCCATAAACCATGAAAACACTTCATAGTGAAAAACTTAGTCCCCTGTTGTCCTCTCACATCAAACTGATATAGTTTACAACTGTCTTTGCTTGTAAATGGTTGTTGATCTGTGAGCGTTTCTCTCCTATCAAGCTAGACAATTTTTAGTAGCGAAAGCAATATGGAGGACTTGTATTTTAGCTGGAAACAACAGTTTGAAGTTCAATAGTGGATTTATTACTAACTCACTTTTTTTTCTTCACTGAAGTCATTTGGATTACTTGTGGATTATTGTGATGTTTGGACTCTCAGTCTGACGGCACCCATTCACTTTTGAAGATCCATTTGTGAGCATGTGATCTAATGCTAAATATCTCCAAATCTGTTCTGATGAAGAAACAAACTCATCATCTTGGGTGGCCTGAGGGTTATTACATTTTCAGCAAATTTTCATTTTTGGGTGAACTATTCCTTGCAGTATTGTCAGCTCAGTCTGACGGGGTAATCAGTTGTACAATATCATTTCACATCCTGTTCCTGCCTTGCACATGTAAGGTCCACGCACTTGGCCCAAGGAAGGTATCCAGTGGTGGCTGGTTATTCAATTTAAGTTCAATTCTAATCTGACTCCATTTTATTATCTAATCTGACTCGATTTTATTATGACCTCGCATTTGAGTTAGAATGTCAATTATGATTGATCATTTATAGGATAATTTATCTAGACATCTGATTATTCTATTTATTATTTAATATTATTGTACTCGTTCATTCGGGTGCTCATGTCGCTCAAAGATATCGCTTCGGCCGTTAGCGTATCTTACGATCACATTCTCGTCAGTCTTGGTTATATGACAGAGGTAATTGTCTAATACTTTAGACGGCTGCTCCTATGCTTGCTCATTCTAAAAGTACTTTTAATTAGCCCCCATAGATTTGTACACACTTGAATAAAGCAACATTATTTCTAGTCAGAGGTCACGACCACTACTATAGATATAAGCTGACCAACATTACTTTCCCTGATAGTAGCTTTGGTATGGTCATGCCATGGTTTCCCCATGTACACTTTGCTAATATAATATTACAATAAACGGTTAGGCTCACCCTATTTAGGCTGGTCGAAGAACATCCAGTTGACCTAAATGGAAATTCCCTATACGCCCTTACAATCTAAGTACACTTGAACTAATACCAAGTGTTAGCTGGATCTCTAAAGATACAGTTGGTGTGCCCTATGCTCCATTCAACTGAATTTTAGTCCGTTACTAACCTGACGCAGGAAATGCGGTAACAAAGATACAACGTAGTCACAGTTGATCTTCCTGAGTCGAGTCTAGTCACAGTTGATCGTCATGAACCAAGTCAAGTCACAGTTGTTCTTCAGGAGTCAAGTCAGGTCACAACAGATCTTCATGAGTCAGGTCTAGTCACAGTTGATCTCGCTGAGTCAAGTCTGGTCACAGTTGATCATCATGAGACAACTCAAGTCACAGCTTCCATTGCTGAGTCAAGTCAAGTCTCAGCTGATCTGCCAGAGCCTCGTCACGTCTCAGCTGATCTCCCAGAGTCTCGTAACGTCTCAGCTGTTTGTCCCGAGTCACGTCACATCACTGGTATCCAGTGTGAGGGATGCACCGCTGGTGTCTGCACGCACAGCTGGTATCCCCAAACCCACTCACTCTAACCCTTCTGTTCATGGACTCATTCCCGTCTGCAGCACTTCCCATATGGGGTGTTGCTTATTGTGTATCTGGGCCGCGTACTCCACCGCCGATTTGCTAGAGGCAGCGGCACCGGCTACAACATCTCCAGAGGTGGCGGCTTACGCTGCAGAACCTCCCGAGGTAGCGGGAGGGCTTACAATGACTTACAAAGATACATAACAGCTACAAGTGTATGCACTTCTTGCTTTATGCAAGCACTATATAGATTAAATCACTATACAGGATTTACCCTACTGTACTTTATCGACACGAATTGATAGGTGAAACAACAAACAGCCACCCACAAATAGTCTATAAACAAAGCATCAGGCTGTCTGAGTTCACATGAACACTTGTGTCTTGCCCTCTATATACCTGTTGCCATTGTCTGACCCTTGCATGTTTCTGACCACGTCTCTTAAATAAAAGCTTGCAGATGGATCCGCACGTCTCACGTCTTGTCAACCCCGTAACAGTAATCTACTAGAGTCAATAATTATAGAGTAAAACAGAATAAAATCAAATGTAACTGTAACAAATGTAATAATTTATTATCAGTCAGGTAAATATGTATTATGCCAATTACATAGCCAATTCAAAGATATCAAATCATATCAATACAAACATCAAACTCTCAAAGATAAATCTAAGAGTAGAAGATGCATACCTGACCTTAGAAAATACATAGTATGGAGTGTAGAGACACACACCACACTACGGGCTTTCTGGCTACAGAATCGCCCCGACCCTTTTGCTGCAATCCTTTAAATACAAAACCAAGATAAAACATCACATCAAACTCTCAAAGATAAATCTAAGAGTAGAAGATGCATACCTGACCTTAGAAAATACATAGTATGGAGTGTAGAGACACACACCACACTACGGGCTTTCTGGCTACAGAATCGCCCCGATCTTCTTGCAAGATTTCCTTAAGTACTCAGCCCAAGACAAAACATCCCCCGAAATGGAGACAGGAACTAACAATTGTATTGACCAAGCCGAATTAACACCTTTTGGGATAGATGGTAATTTGCATGGAATGACACACCTCTAAAGTAATCAAAATATCTCTTAACTCTTAAGCTCTGTATTATCTTTTAGTCTACTTTTGTAAGATTGAGACCATTGTACCACTCGCCCTGAGACTATTCAAATGATACCAAACATGACTGTAAATATTACTTGCATTCATGAAGAACATTATACTATTGACCATTCTGAGTGAACCAAGTGGATGGAGGATGGGTGAGGGGAAGGAAGGGGATGAAAAAGAACTGATGCATATGTGAGAGAGGCATTTTACCGCATTTTCTCTCAGTGGGATGTGGAGACAGATGTCTGTATGTTAATGCACTGTGTGTGTATTGTCCATCTCAGAAGATAAAAGTGTCTGAGGTTCTGTAAATCTTACACACAGAAAACCTCACCCTATTGAACAGGAAGGGTGGTTTGTTTACATGTTGTCTAAGTATTTCGTCATAGTCCATAAAATCTTTGCACACACAAGACAGCAATGTGGCCCACTACGGAGTTTGATATACAGCGTAGTAAAGCACAGAACAGCTTTATGTGGCAAAAAGGATTTGGGGATGAATGTCAATCATTGGTAGCTGCAAAGACTCTTTAAAAATAGCTATTTCATAGTTGAGTTTCTTTGTGTGACCTGTGGGGGATGTCTTAAAGGCATATTTGTGCCATTGAGTTACACATAAAATAATAACTGATTAAGATCGCATGCAGCTTAATTATTTGTCTAAACCGGCAACTTTATTTGATTAACGTTGACTTAAATTACATGATTTTATGCTTAAATCTGAGCCAGTATCTTAAATTAGATGAGAAATTAGTTTAAATTGAGACTTAAATCTAATTAAGACTTCTAGTTTGAAACACTTCAAAAAGCAGTGGTTATCTTTTCAGAGCATCTGTACATCTTATCTTGGGAGCGCAGTCAACTTCTCCAGCAGATATGTAAATCCTCTCTTCTTTGGCTAAACAAGACCTTCTTTAGGCAACATTATCTCACAGATACTACCAACGGGGGGATCTCAAGTCTGGTATCATGAAACAACACACATCAGAAACTCAGAGACCACATTTTTCTTTCTTGCTATGGCACCTTTTCTCCCTATTGATTCATATCAAATCCCTAAAGGAGCACAACAAAAACAACACAAAAGGCAAATACATGCTTTATGAACATAAAAAAGAGAGTTTTTAAATGGTGACTACCCAGTTTTTCTTACATATCAACTCTCCTATATAATGCTGTCTATACCTGTAATATGTGGCATCATTAAAAATGATACAAGTAAAATATAATCATAAAAGTCACCAGGGAAAACAAAATATACATTTAGATGGGCCAAGTGACGATCTGTGGGAGAAATCCTTTCCTCTCTACATTGTAAACTCTCGGTTATTTTAATCATATTCATAAATGAATGTTTACTTTTCCCCCTTGGGGTGTTTTTCATCATTAAATGTTCGGATGCTCATGAAATAAATATGATGGAATTAGGAGTCAACTCCGGAGAGAAAACGCTCAATCACCACCAACAGACTGAAAAAAACATCATAAATATATATATATATATATATATATATATAAACAAGTTCTATCTATCAAACCAATTGGAAGAGTTGATCTGAACTGACCGCTGAAATACATTTAAAATAAAACCTTCTCTGCATATGCATGAATAACACTTGAATAAGCTCTGTAGCAAAAATATATAGGTTTATATGTACTTGTTGAGACAACTGAAGCTAAATAACAAAATGTAATGTTGATTATATCACAATCCAATGCTGAGGAACAAAACCTTGCTTAAGTAAAAAATATTCAGACTTTATTGAAATATGTGTCAAGGTAATACATACTTTGCGAGTCCTCAAAATAAAATACTATGAATGAGATCATTAAAAGGTGATATGGAAAGGCTTTCATAAAACGTTCCCTTGGATGTGAATACAGCAAAGTGAGGGAATGATCAAATCCTTATTACAAAAACACCAAGGATTATCAATGCAAACAAGCTGAAGTTGTCCAATTTATAAAAGTGCTGCTGACGGAAAACTCTCTTGAGAAACTCTGATGAAATTGCAACACTGCCTGCCGCTGTGCTTGAGGTGATTACAAATAAAGCCCACATCCTCCACGATGAGGCTGTTTGGCCACTAGAGAACCTCCCTCTTTGATCCATCATCAGTTACAATTGTAATCATTCTCAGTGTCTTCTGTGCAATTTAAATGATTCTCCAGTTCCTGAACAACGGCTTCCCTTCCCATTTGATCGTTTCTCCTCTTTTCCATGATCAAATCCTCCAAACTCTGAAAGTCCAAAACGTGACTTTTCTTCTCTGACAGCTGCAGTTTCATCTTGTACGGCTGCTTCCCGATTCGTATCTCGCCTCCCGTTTTAAACTCGCGTTTGCCAAACCTGCACCAGGCAGCGAAGCATTCAGAGTTCTTCCAGCAAATGTCTCGCTCTTTCATCCCCACTTGCTCCATGGCATTCTGCACCACAACATCTGGGCTCAGCGCGCGAAACTTATACAGCTCGTTCACAATTCTGCCCCTTTTACCTTGACTGGCATCGAAAAGAAAGTCGCATTTAATCTCGTTTCTTTGCAAATGAACCACCTGTAGGTCGCCGACGTATACTGCCCACTGCGGGTATTGACCGATAGCCACAAACTCTACCAGGTCACCGGGTTTGCACTTATTCGCCAAGTTTTCGGACGACAGGGTTCCCACTTCACCGAACCTGCTATTCCTTTCGTATATGCACTCGTCGCGATAATATAACGCGCTTTCTAATTCATTGCGGCAGTCGTAGTGTTTAACATCTTCCTTTTCTGTCTGAACATCGATGTTCTCCTCTTGCTCGTCGTCGTCATCCGCGGAGAAAATATAAGACACGCCGATCCGTGGAGCGTCGTCCTCTAGGTCGAATCCATTAGGGTCAGTCGTGGGTAATTCATTGTAATTCAAATGGGTAAGTTTCTCCACTTGATTCCCCATAACAGAAACTCGTGTGAACAGTTTCGCGTCCCACCTGTATAGGTCGCGGAGGGGATATTTCAAAAACGCAACACGTAATCCGGCTTTGGAGCCCAGTTCGGGTCTAAGTCCATGTCTTCTTTTTATCGGCGAATTGCTGTTTGGAATAACCGCGTGATGTGCGTTTTGGCATATCATACAGCTATCCGAAGTGTTTGTCAGCCATCAGATAGTGCTGAGTTTCAGTCTGCGTTCTGAACAGGTGCGTCTCACCTGCTCACTTCCTGCTGTGAACCGCAGACAGGGGAAGCCCATCAGACACAGCGGTGAACCCACGGGGAGTCCTGCGGTAACGTCTCCGGGAAAGAAATGCACTTTGGATGAGTTATTTCCTCTCTTTCCAAGTAATGGACGGCGTCCACGGCTCTTTGAAGTTCTGGCAGAGGCAGCACAACAGCGCTCTGTGTGAAATAGTATTGCGCACGGTAATGTTTACACAAGGCACGGTCAGTTAAAGAGACAGTGCACATTTAGACTGGAAGCGGAATTATGTTGGTTCTTCAGCTCAGTGAGCTAAACTCCCTCAGAGTCTACAGTTTAAAGATTACCTTTCTGGCCAGATGCTAATATTTTATAGTCTATATGTGCCTGCATAAATTCGAGATGCCAGTGAATCGGTTTTTATTGACTTAGCATCTCATGTGACATATCTGAACTTTGAACTCATACATAGGCTATTGACATTTTCAGGCTTCATGATGACGCAATACTACAGAATGCAGATATACTACAAATCAGTTCTTTAAAATCTTTATTACACAGGGCCAGGGCCGCATTAAGACCGCACTGGGCCCCGGGGCTATGACTTACTGCAGGGCCCCCCCAGGCCCACCTTAAGAAAAAATGTGCCATTCACTGCGCCTAAAATGTATAATTGTAGAAAAAATATATACGTTGCATTGAACATTAAAGGATCAACAGATTTTGTGTGAAAATAAATCATTCAAGTTGTTTATTTTGTTTAAAAATCGTATAAAAGTATGAGGTGGCAAGAGGGGCCTTTTACCCCACACACGGGGTAAAATAACAGCGCTAATAAGTGGGGGGCGTGGTGGCTTTGGCGATCGACGCTTCAGTCAATCTACTCCACAGCCAATCACGGGCCCCCTCCTTGCTCGGGCCCCGGGGCTTCAGCCCCGCCTAGCCCAATGGTTAAAACGGCCCTGCACAGGGCGCGTGTGAATTATTTAGGCTAGAAGTATATGATTGTACAATTAAGGTTGGAAGGCCTCCAAATAAGGTCTAAAGTTCAGCTGTTACATTATATATTATTCAACCACATTTGGAAACATCTTTTAAGGTGTGGTCACATTAGCGAAACTTCTGCAAAATTGGTCTATATTGTAGTAATGTTTAAAATAAAGCTTCTCGAGGTCACACAGAAGTCGCTTTCGAACCAAGCAGCTTTTTGTCAGTGACGAATTTGTGTGACCAACATGAACCTATTACTAAATTTGCAAACATTTTGCCCTAATGTGAAATTCCAGATCGAGTAGATTCCTATTGAATTGACTGTATTTCATCCATGAAAAAATCAATGAACAGTGGTAAATGTGTCACCATTGGTACATAAAGAGACACTATAATTACAGCAACACCTTTTTGATTACTGCCTTTAATGGATGAGGCATCGAGAAAGTCTTTATTTATCACATTATTACAGACATTAAATCTATATTTTAAAACAATTAAATTAAAATCAATTAAATATATACTGAAAGCATTACATTTCTGACAGAAATTATTTTAGTTTTTATATCAAAATATGATAAATATTTTATTTTAATATTATTCCTATTGTTAGAATATTTTTCTGCTTCAGGGTAGATGCTATATTTAAAATTTCTTGAATGAAAAAAAATTTTTAAATCCCCATGACAAGAAAAATTGGACATGTTTCAGTTAACTGTACATTTATTTCTCACTGCCTGTTTTCATTCATGAAAAATGAAATATGTCATCTACCCTGAATAAAGTCCATTACTGTGTCCTTCACAATAAATACAGTGGCAGCATCTTCAGAGGCGTCTCCCAGGAGGTACTTCAGCTTGTGGTATCCAGTCTGGGGCACGTGTGTCTGTAAACCACTGCAGTGTTTAGTCCTGTGTTGTGTTGTTGTGGATTGCCAAACAGCTAGCCTCTGGCTGTCAGTCCATCACCTCCAGTGCAGGGGCTTCTCATGCCCAGAAGCGTGCCTCAGCTCTTAATTACCTAACGTAAAAGCTGGTCAGCGAGTCTGCCGTGTATTTGCTCACTCCGGTGCGGGGATATCTGGCTGTTGCCGTGAGGCATATCAGTTATAAACCGAGCGTCCGTCTCCCATCATCACATCAAAATAAATACAGCCTCCTGACAGTCTCTTCAGGCCAGACACACCTGCTTCCCTAATATTTAAATATTAATATAAAAACTCATTAGCATAATGTGCTTAATATCTTTTGAATGGTGTACACTTTTGTCAAGTCACCATATAGAGCAATTTATACTATAAGATTGTTTCAAATGCAAATTGTTTTCAAATATGAGACAAATCCAAATTCTGCTGTAAAGCAGCTCTAACAAGACAATAGTGTCATCATTCAGCTCCAGTCAGTTCAGAGTTGGTTCGTAAATATATAGGCTTTCAATGAACAGTTCTTAAAAGTACATTTTTTTAGCATAAAAACATTTCAATAATATTTTCAATAATACAATACATTTTAATATTTTGATTTTAATAAACATTGTTCAACTATAAAAAAAAATTATAAAAATGTTTGTGCGATTGAAAGGTTAGATGTTAAGGGTATCATGGAACCATCAATGCCAATGAAGAACCATTATGTTCCAAAAACATGTTCTTTAACATTTTTGTAAATAACGAATGATTCAGCAATCAGTCCTCTGAGTGACATTTTCACTGAAAGCTTATATGTTATAAAGATCCACACACCTCGCATCTCTATCCTGGTGAGTAAACAGAGGCATTTCAACTACCTGACATTTCAGTATTGGTCTGACACGACCATGGGAATTCCTCTGAGTGTTTGGACTCTACAAAGATCTTTTTTTTTTTTTTTAAGTTTCTCTCACCCCGAGAGCCTGTACTCTGGCCATTTTGAATGCCATGGCACCTTGTGTCAGTATGCCTGTGACACTGTATGAAGCTGTCTGCCACCGCTGAAGATATAAAGATAAACAGCGTTGCCTTCACACTGACTCGCTCAGTGAAAGAACTCATTATTTAGTTTCCTCAACTGTTAAAAAAAAAAAAGACGTCTGGAACACAACACCACCGAAAGTAAACAAAATAGGGTGAAAGTGCCACTCTAGTGGGAATGCATCTATGTTTTTGTTTCCAGTGGCTATGCACTGGTTACATCAGAAGAATTTTAAACAGCTAATAGTAAGCCCCTTAAGACCCCTCTTTCTCTCTCTAGGTTTCCAAAGGCAGCTGTGCTCCATCAAAGGTGTATTATTGCTGAAGGTACACGGCGTGTGTCTGTATGTGTCACACCGATGAAGCGTACCATGAAGCCTGGGCTGGCTGCAGAGAGAAGAATAAAAAGAAGGCTGAGAAGATTGTCAGGTGACCAAAAGAAAATGAAAATGACAGAGGTATGTCAATGGTATTGAATGCAACTCTGTTATTGCAGATTAGTTACTCTGATATTTGTTTTTCTTTAATGAATAAATAGCTGCAATGTCCCATAGTACATTGTGGGTTTGCTGAAAAAATCAGGAAACCACTTATAGGTAGTTTAGTGATCAATAATATTCAGTGCAGTGAAACATTCATGTTTCTATTCATAATAGCATGAGTAATGAGTATAAGGACTTATTTTATTCCAACAAGTTCAAGTATCATTTGAGCTGCACTGACCTCTAGAGGAACATGACATTTTAACCAAAATATTACTCTCATCTCACAAAAAAAACAAAAAAAAAACAGTAGGCTTAAAGTAGTGTTCTTAAGCCAGGGGTCTGCAAGGGGGTGGTAGGGAGTCCTTGAACATTGTATTTAGATATATATAAAAAAAAAAATATATATATATATATATATATATATATAAT
>NW_015626406.1:87968-98772 GCF_001515625.1 Sinocyclocheilus rhinocerous
TATATTTTTTTTTTTTTTATGTATTAGGGCTGTCGTGGTTAATTATTATGTTTACATTCACTAATTTAAAATTTCATTCTGATCAGAAATCAATATATTAATTGTATTCTTTTCTTTCATTCTTTTCTTTCTTTCTTTCTTTCATTCTTTCTTTCTTTTCATAATTTGTTCTTTTTATAAATATTTTCTGGATAATATTTTTGTATTATCACAATGTATAATCATTTAATTTTGGGAATGATTATTTGATTTAGTTGTCTTTTTCTAAATATTTTAAAAATAATTTCTAAATAATATTTTTATATCAGTATAATGGCAATGTAAAAAGCCATTTTTTAATTTATTTTGGCAACAATTATTTGAGGTATTTGTCTTACATTTGCACACAGTAAAAATGGATTTTAACACAAAAATATACAGCTGCCTTAATATTTATCAACGGCTATAGACAATATAATACTGTACACAATATAATGTTGTGAACGTTCAAGTATTTTTTTTTATTTCAATAGTTTTCTTAGACGTTCTCTTTCTTGCATTTGTAAACACTGTAAAATACCAATACCAGACTGCTGATTACATTACAGATGGTTTGTTTGCTCTGAACTTCGAAGAAGAAACTTTAGTATTTGCTGTTTAGTGATGGTGATTAGAACTTTTGCCACGACTTTGAAAGTAGAACATTCTCTCCAGGCCATATCAGAAAAAAGGCCGTAAGAAGTAGGTCATTCAGATCTGACACAACATGACCCAATTTGCTATCTCACTATTTGTTATGTTCCCTTAAATTTCTGCATGAGCGGAGCAAACTATGTAATATATCACTGTCATTCTGATCTTTTAGAGGTCAGCTTGCGATTCCTAATGGACATATTGCATTTTGCATTGCAACGCCATCAGTGGCACCACTTAATATGATGATAGTGTAGAGCAACATACACGAGCACTTGTTGCTTCTACCCAATTCAGTGTTACACAAAAAAATGCAAATATAATTTCTCTTGTGCTGTAGAGAAGGGCTCTTGTTTTATGGTGGTCTGTTTTGGAAATGATGCAGTGTGTTGTAGCGTTTGAGGAGGATCACAAAGGAATCCATTATGGAACCAAAAGATGAAAGTGCTCTTCAAAATGCATCAGACATTGTGCCTTAATATATCTAAAATGTGCCTCTTTCTATTAAGACTACTTTTTGCTCTTCTCATGATGCATGCCAAACAGAAATTTCTAATGAATAGGCGCTGTTTGGTTTGTGTCAATTACTTTAATGTGTTCATAGAAAATGTAGGAGTAACACACATATGTATAAACACAATGCAGCCCTGTAGATTAAGAACAAGAAATTAGATATAAGTGTATCCAAGCCATAAAATAACAATAATTATTTAAAAAATATAAAAATTGTTTATTCAGAATTATTTAATACTTTGATAGTAATATCATATTTTATGGCTTTTTTTTTTGGTGTGTTTTTTTTGGAGAATGTCTAAAGGTCATATCCTTCCATGTCTTGATGTGACTGTTATTTACCCTTCATTTACCCATGCAGTGATAAGCAGTGTTAATCAGTAAGGATGGTCTCCTGAGGCACAGGCGTTTTTAGTATGAGATAATTAACAAATGCACAACAGACTCACAGTAAATCTTGTGGATGCTGTAGAACAGAGCCAATCTCAGCGCTGCTGAGATATGTGAAGTAGTCTGCAGGCTTTAAACGTGCTATGAGCTCTCCTGACAGGTTACTTATCAAGATTTCTACCAAGAGACAGTTATTTCCGTAAAGGGCAGCTCTGGAGAATTTAAGGTCCCACCAACATGGCAATACGAAAATTTAAAAATGAATAATGAAAAATGTTTTGAAAATTGTGTGTATATGGAAGCTAGGTGACAAGTAAATATTTATTTATCTATCTATATTATTTATTTTATTTGTTTATTAATTTACACCACCCTTTAAAAAGGTTATGGCGGACAATTATCATTGTTTTATAATTTATTATTTGTTTATAAATATTATTATTATTTTATTTATTTGAATTTTATTTATTTATTTATTTTCTTGCTTGCTTGCCTCTAGAACATCATACTAAATTCACTCTCTGATCTTACTGCTAATATTTTGCCTGCTGTAATCTTTTCAAAGGGTGTTGTGGTAGAAGTTCAAAGGGATTACTCAAGCTATTCATTTCAAGCCCTACAATGGGTAGGGAGGAGCAAAAATTTGTTTACCACAAATTTCTTAAACTGACATTCTAGTTTTCCATAATTTTGTTTCAGGAATTTTCAGGTTGATGGTGATGCTAGAGTAAAAAGTAAAGTAATTCCAACTAAATCCTATCATGTAATACATTATTGCATTTGGCAGGTGATTTTATCCAAAGTAACTTACATTCAGGGTATTACATTATCAATTTGTGCCTTCTCTAGAAATCAAACACGAGAGAGAGAGAGGCCCAGTTTAGGAGGTTTAGTGCACAACAACAAAAGGCTATTGCCTTAGGCTATTTTGTTATTTTGCTATTTCAGGTTAAACTGTTACTAATATTTCTCTATTTTTATTCAACACATCCATTTTCACCCCGTGTACTTTGAAAATAATTATTTTTAAAAAGATTTCTGAAAGTAGATATGATTGTATATAAATAAATGTTTCTGTTTGATCAAATGTGGATACAGTTAGCATGTACAACATGTTATCTTACGGTACAAGAAAACATATTTATTTTTGAAGTCGTTTAACATTTTAGCTTACAGCATGAGAAACAGATGACAGCACAGGTGCAACTATTGCGTAATACCTCTCAGGGCACAAACACCCCAGTACAGGGAACTAACACTAGATGGCGCTATAGATCCTAAGAGCCTCAGTAGTTCACACAAATAATCTAATCATCAAAATTGTAAAAACTGTTTAGATAATTTAATAATAGATTATAGAGATATAGATTGAGATTGTGATTTAATTAATCTTTTTATCTGTTTAATTAGTTTTTCTCCCTACATTACTGATCATTACAACAGTTTATTTGCAGATGCTTATGCAACTTCATACACTTAGCGTGCAACCCTAGTGCAGGAGGACACTAAATTAGCAAGGCTACGTTCAGACAATACCCTCATCACTCAGCGTCAGCGGTGTCTAATTTATAACTGCGTATGTTTGGCTTCAAAGCTTTCAGCTGTTATGTCTCCTCATCCTGAGCCTTCATCATCCCGATGTTTAGTAACGACTGATGCCTGTAGTAACACAATGCTGGCCTTGGGAGGGCTTAACTTAGAAACGGGGGTCTTTCCGAGTACGCGGCTAACTCTTAGAATAGCATTTGGGCACCAGTGGTGTTGTTTACAGCCTCAGTAAACATACACACGTGGTGGAGCACGGAGCTTTCAGACACGCTATGCAGACAGTCAAGAAACTTGTGTTATGGAAAAACAGAGGGGCTGAGGGCGTACCATGAGGAGGTGTTCTGACAGAGAAGAGAGATTTCTATTTTTAGGGAGACTGGAAAGTACACTGAGGCCTCTCTAAGTATTTCTGAACAACAAATAACATACCGCGGTCGCCCCAGTCTCTATAAACGTCCAACATCCAACAATTTTCAGAAGTGAACTGATTATGAAAACAGAGGGACGAGTTTGAGTTCTGTTTGAGGTTTGATGATACATAGATATTTACAGGACCATCTAGAATGTGCTTCAAATCAGCTGAGACAAGGTAAGGCAAGATATGGCTGACAAACCAGGTCTCCGAGCAGATGTTTTGACTGTAGGCACAACACCTGTGTAGATTGTAGATAACAGCATGGCATGTGTTTGTTATGATATGTCAGTCTTCAGGCAAACTGGACAACTCTAGTCTTGGGAGATTAATATGATTGTGTGGTGAACATTGTGTGGCTATAAAATATGGTGACGAGGGTCCTTTTTTCCGTCTTCTTTTATCTTCTTCCATTCTATAGGTATCTTAATATGTGGAATTGCTGAATAAATCATGCATATGTGATGCTTTTGAAAATATTCACTGAATAATATGACTGAGTTTCACAGATGCAACTTCACACTAATGTTTAAGCATGTCATTGTGTCAGTCAGAAAGATATGAATGTTTGTTTATTATTTATTCAAAGCATTTATTTTTATAAACATACTTTGATATATATATATATATATATATACTTACATACATACATACATACAGGCACACACAAAAACTGCATATTTACTGTATATAAATAGCCTGTATGTAATTTATTATATAATAAATTATATATTTGTATGGGGCATGATGCTATAGTGTCAAGGTCATGGGCTTCCAGTGGAATAGATGAGAAGAGAAAATGTGTATCCTGGATGTTAGATAAAAGCTAAAAGCTGTAAATATAATATCGCTTCATTTTCAAAATCATTCGAGTAGTAATATGAAATGCATCTAAACTGCTGCAATTATTGTTTTCATGTACACAAAGAAAAATATCTTCTGCAATTGTGGCAACAAGTATCCAAATTACAGAAATTTTTTTTTTTTTACAGCTTAGATGAGCCAATATCAGAAGTCTTGCATTTTAAAGACAAAATCCTGACTTCCACTCTCCTCCTGGAGCTGAATACCTTAAGGAAGGACCGAATTCTCACAGATGTTGTGCTTTGCTCTGAGGGCAAAGAGATCCCATGTCACTGCAATGTTCTGGTGTCCAGCAGCCCTTACTTCTATGCTATGTTTTGCAGCAGCTTCCTGGAGACCCAGAAGCCCCAGATAAACCTCCAAGGTGTTCCTTATGACATTCTTACGAGTATGGTGGAGTATGTTTACACTGGGTCCATCAGCATCACCATGGAGCTGGTTCTCCCTCTGATGCAAACTGCCTCAATGCTTCAGTACGGAAGACTTTTTGAGGCCTGCTCCACCTTCCTGCAGGCCCAGCTCAGTCCAGACAACTGTCTGAGCATGAAATCGGCTCGCAGAAATCCTGCACTGCTCAAGCGTGAGGGAAAAAGCAAGAGAGCTGGCCGTGAAGAGCTTCTCAGATGTGGTTGTCTCCGAAGACTTCTGTGAACTCTTGCTACCCGAATTGGTGAGCTACTTGGAAGATGACAGACTTTGCGTTGAAGAGGAGCAAGTATTTAAGACTCTTCTAGCTTGGATCCATCACGACCCGTTCTCCAGACGTGGCACCATCCATGACTTGTTCCGTCGTGTGAGACTGAGACATGTCCACCCTTCATATCTTTTCCAGTTTATTGCCAAAGACCTTCTAGTCCAGTCATCATCTTTAAGCACAGAAATGATTGAATCTGTTCGTTGTCTTCTCTTTTCTGTCGGCACTCATTGCCCTGGCGATCTTGAGCCCATGTGGGCTGCACCGCGGCGTCAAAACTGCAAGGAGGCTCTTGTAGTAGTAGGAGGTCGTAAGAATGGTGAGCGGACGTCTCGTGAGGCGCTACTCTATGACGAGCAAACTCATTGCTGGCAGTGGCTTGCAAAAGTCCCTTTACGGCTCTACCGACCTGCTTATGTCTGCATGCACAGCATCCTTTACGTTCTGGGTGGCTTAACCATGAGAGCAGGAGGCCATTGCACACCTAGCAACACCGTTTACACGCTTTCTCTCAAAACAAACCAATGGAGAATGGGCGAACCCATGCTGATGCCTCGATACACACCATCAGAGCTCCACCTACCTACATTTAATTTTCGTACTCGGTGGATTGACGGCTGATGGACAGCTGTCCAATGAGGTAGAGCGATACAACACCATGTTCAACCAATGGGAGGCCATGGCCCCCATGCCCACCGCAGTTCTGCACCCAGCTGTAGCTGCGCATAACCAGAGAATATACGTGTTCGGAGGAGAAGATGCCATGCAGAAACCAGTTTGAATGATCCAGGTTTGATATTTCAGGGTTATTTTGGATGTTTAATTGTAAAGAGCACAAATTTCAATGATTTTGAAGTGGTAAAAGATGTTTGTTCTTGATAGATGTACCACATAGGAAGGAATCTGTGGTGTAGGATGGAAACAAGGACGGTGAAGAACGTTTGTGCACCAGCTGCAGTGATTGATGATAAAATATACATTGTAGACTGTAAGGAGGGTTTTTTTGTGTGTGTGTTATTGTAAAAATAGCGTTCCATGAAATCAAAATTCTTATTTTTTGTTGCCCGTTGAAGTGATTATTATAAATTATCTATGCAAATCATCAAACTTTGGAATTATTTGTTTATTTATTGAAAGAAGAATGATTTCTGAAGGATCATGTGACATAGAAGACTGGAGTAATGGCTGCTAAGAATTCAGCTTTGCCATGCAGGAATAAATTACATTTTAAAATATATTCAAATAGAAAACAGTTATTTTAAATTGTAGTAATATTTGTTAATATAAATGTTTTTACTGTATTTTTGATAAAATGATTACAGTCTGTTAGCATATGTCAAAATAGGAAAGAAAAAACAATCACAATTTCCGTTTCATGCCAACTACATTTTTTTGTCTCAACAGGCTATACTAGAAGAATGGTAGCCTATGATGTTAAAACCAACAGGTTTGAAAAATGTGAAAATATGAAGGCCAGGAAGATGCATCACTCCGCTACTGTGGTCAATGACAAGATCTATGTCACCGGGGGCCGTTTCATTAACTGCCATGAGAGTGTGGAAGATTCAGACAGCTTTGACTGCTACGTCCCAACGACAGACTCATGGGCGTCAATGGGAACACTGCCATTCAAGCTATTTGACCATGGCTCAGTACCTCTGGTCTATCTCTCTGATAAGTTTCTGCCAGTGCCTACATGAATGTATTTATGTGACAATGTAGCTTAGTCACTTCATACAAGTTTATAAATGTCTGTCTCTTTCTAACCTGTATTTGACAGATCATACTGAGAAAAATATAGAGTAAAAATACAAAGCATATTACGTTAGCAAAGTAATGAGACGCACACATTTTTCAAAGGTCTCTAAACGTGTTTGCACATGTTGTTTTTTGAATGTATGTGAAGTATTTGTAAAATAACTAGTAATAATTATTAAAATAGCTGAAAATATAAAAAATTAAGCTTAAATCATATAGCAGATACAAGTATGATATATTTTTAACTTGATTTTTGATTAACATGTTACCTTTGAATCTCTGTTCAGTATTACTTTGCACTTGACACTGTATAGTTGCACAGTGTAAGTTTACATGAGTACTTTTATGTAAATACATTCCTTCATTTTGTAAACTGATTTCTTATTCATGTTTTTTTCCCCCAAGTATGTAGTGGTTACATCCTGTTGAAAATGAGTTTAATTGATCAATTATGTTTATCATTAAATGGTTCATAAAAATTAATAATGCTTTTGTGTGTTATTTGTAAGTTGCCTTATCTGGCCGTTTAAATTGTATAGTTCATCCAAAAAATAAACTAAAAAACACACTGTAATCATTTGCTCAGTCTCATGCAGATCCAAACCTGCTGACTTGCTTTCTTGTGGAACACAAAACAAAATACTATAAAAGAAAAATTGGATCACATCACACTAACTTTTTTTTTTTTAAACCTTTTTTATTTCCACTAGTGCTGTCAAACAATGAATCGTGATTAATCGCATCCAAAATCAAAATATACGTGTGTGTGTGTACTGTGTATATTTATTATGTATATATAAATACACACACATGCATGTATATATGTAAGAATTTTTTTTTTACATTTGTATATTAAATGTATTTATATATAATATAAATATATACATGTAAATATTTTTAAAATATATAGTTTACTGTATGTGTGTGTATTTATATATACATAATAAATATACACATTACACACATATATTACATAAAAACTTTTATTTTGGATGCGATTAATCGCGATTGATAATTTGACAGCACTAATTTTCACAGAAGTTAGAACCTCACAAGGGTAATAGACCTAAGGTGCGTCCCAAATCGCATACTTATGCACTATTCTGTAACGTTTTGTAGTGTTAATAGTGCTAGTGTGTTCACACTGAAAATTCCAAAACCAAAAAGTGCACTTTAAATACCCGAATGATGCACTTAAATAATAAAAAATGAAGTGTGGAATGTTGGACACTCATGCACTCAACTGTCGCAGCTTTAATTACGTCGCGAAGGGGAAGGGGCTATCAGACTCCGATTATTAATGACAAAATAACCTTATAAAATTCATACACTACATGGTTGAGTACATAGTGCATACGTACATAGTGTTTAAGTGCTTAGTGTATAGTGCGTCATTTGGGACGCAGTTCTAGTTAGGTTAAAGTTGTGAAGTTCTTTTCAATGACACACTGTATAAAAGTCCTAGATCGTAATTTTCCAAAAGGCATTTTGTCAGCTGAACAATATTTCTCAGAGCCTTGCTTTCATTTCTGTCAAAAATTGGGTTTATTAAATGATGACAGAATTCAGATTTTTGGCGAATTATCCCTTTAATTGCTAAATAAAAACAACATCTTTGTATAGCAACATATGTGTTTATTTGATCCTTTAAATGTATTATCTCTTCTATTTGAAATGAAATGCATTCTTATAAATTGTTACATAGCTCTGTTGTGATGCATCATCCTACAGTACCTAGATCACAGATGAAGAAGCTCATCATTTGACATGCCACGGGAGGTGTGAAACATAAGGCAGCAGATGTGTGAGAGAAATGTGTGTCTGAGTATGAGTGTTACTGCCCTTTCTGAGTCTTACATGTCTTCCTGTCACTGTAACAAGTGTCAACATGCCCAGACATGAAACTGCGAATCACAAAGGAGGTTTTGATGAGCCATTAAGAGACTTGCTACTGTCTCTTCTGATAGTGTGAATTCTTTGGTGTATAAATTCACAATTCACAAGTTAAGCAAGTTCTTTGAACTTTGACATTAAGGATGATAAAAAGGTGAACAACAATATCTGTGTTCTGATTACACAATGCAAAATGAGACCTATATACTGCATGTGCTCTGTGAGGTTTGCATTGATTATACTAAGTCAAATTCATATCTGAACATGTGCTGAATGATGGGGTTCAGTCAAGGCTATAGGTGATCTGATGTTATTTTGGGAAACAAACAAGGGAGAACTTTACACCCCCCGAAATCATGTGGCTGGCCCAGATCGCAGATTTGGTTGGTCCAGGATGTAAATTGAAACATTTCACAGAGTGAACCTGAGGGAATGATGAAATCAGTGTAAGAGCAACAGCAACAGGTGTGTTAGTGAGCATGTGTGCGTGTCCGCTGACATGAACGCAAAACAAAAACACTTCTAGACATTTCCATCCACATCGTTACATGAACATTTACTTGTTTTGCTCGTTCACAGACAAATGTTGAGCTTTTCTTAGCTTTAAATCATGAAATGGAAATATGATTGTCATCTAGCCATCTACACGTCTAGGAAATCCCCTCATAGCACTTGTCCCTGAGCTGAGAGCCAAACAGTGACCATGGCTTGGGAAAATATATTTTAAGAGAAGAACAAATATCACGTTGTTGAATGTATTTGCCTTGCAATTGAGGCAAATGCCTTCCTGATGTGCAGTTAAACTGTTGGAATGAAAAGCTAATGAAATGGGTCTCAAGTCAAAATGTTACTAAAACATTTCTGTCTTTTAAAAAGTTTAGACTACCATAACATCATTTATATTGGATATCTGCCTAAATGTTGTGCTTATTAATGTTTCCTAAATTAAACAATGACGCTATACTCATTATTCTTCCTTCTGAATAAAACTAGAATTCAATTGGTAAATTTATTAAAAAAAAAATTTAAACTACATGTGTGTGTGTGTGTTCTATTTAAATATTTTAAAAATGTAATAAGAAAATGTTTTTAATTCTTAAGTCACATAATCCTACAGAAATCATTCTAATATGCTGATTTGTTGCTCAAGAAACATATGCTATTATTATAAAAAAACAGCTATATACCTCGATATTAATCGATTCTCATTTTTACGGAACGATATCGATTCTTAAAGGGGTCATATGATGTTGCTAAAAAGAACCCAAGAATCGATTAGTATAGCCTGTTGTCAGTTAATGGACGGAACATTGAAGGGCACTTCCCATCCAGTATATGTACCCATCCATGGTACTTTTAATATGAAACAAAGTCCGTTAATAAATACAATAAATGCCGTTTTGACGCTGTTTAATGTGGAGTGACAGACATAGTTGCCAAGTCCGCGTATACGCGACTTTGGGCTTCTTTTTTTGTAAAATTGCGTGAAAAAATTCCGGGTCGCGGGTTGCGGTTTTTTGGGTTTATTTTTAAAAATATGGTTGCTTGTTAGGGAAATCTGACAAGCAACTTCATTTCTTTATTTATGTTCGCCGTATTCTCCAATGCATTGGTTGACACTCTGTCTGCTCACAGTTAATAGCCAACCAGTGCAATAATATAAGTGCTGCGGCTTAATTTGTCAAATGTTCCGCCCCCTCATCCCCCTCATTGGAGAAAATCACGTTCAAAAAGAAGGCGCGTGACTAATTTATTGGTAATAAATAATTGATAATAAATAATATTGCTGATAATAAATAATCAAAAAAAATATATTGGGCTTGTTTTGTAAGCTGCGGTTGCTTATTTATCTTGCGAGAGTTGGCAACAGATCGCTGTAGCGCCTCAGTTCAACAGACGCGGTAGCGCGAGGCGCACGTGAACTGATCATCTCCTCCACATTAATACCAGTTTCAGCACAAAATAATCATGACTAAACATCCGAAGGTAAGTTAAAAGAAAGAGTAGAACTTTACAATCTGTATCCTGTCTCATGTAATCGCTCAATCAGTGTTTCAGCC
>NW_015626406.1:99213-104122 GCF_001515625.1 Sinocyclocheilus rhinocerous
AAATCAGTCAATTTTAACCTTCAGTATTATAGTAATGTAGTACCAACTGACTCTCATGTATATTTTACAGCATTAGTTGAGAGATTTTTCCCCCTAATTTGGTATGTACTGTACCTGATATATATAAAAAATAATCGATATCGAATCGGTAATCGAATCGAATCGCAAGCTTGTGAATGAGAATCGAATCGAATCGTGAAATTTGTGTCAAAACCCAGCCCTAAGATGTACTGATTGATCTTTTTTTTTTTTTGGAACCATGATATATTTTATCATGATTATTTGAAGAATAAAAAGTTCAAAAGATCATGTGTCTGAAATTATAAACCTTTTGTAATATTACTTTTGATCAGTTTAATGCACTGTTGCTGAATTAAAGTAATAATCTCTTTCCAAAAAATATCACTGATCCTAAACTTGTAGTATATTTTCATAATTGAAATAATTTATTCCATGGAAATTATAATGCAAAATAAATATATAATTTTTTTTATTTTAATTTAATTTATAAATACACACTTCTAAAGTGAAATATCATCCTTACTGGAAACAGATTACTTCTTGGAAAGTATGAAGCATTGGGTCCTGTGAAGCAACATGGTTCACTGTATGAATGTCACTACAGTCACACTCTGTGCATGTGCTTATGCATCTTGTCATGTGCTTCTGCTGATGCATGTTTCATTTGCCACTTGGTGAAGGATCTGTGACCTTCTGCATCTTTTACAGTCAGCCAGACTGGAAAGGGGCAGTAGAGAGACACTAGTTCTGGAGCCTTCTACTCCACTTTAAACACAGTATGCAGAATAGTTTACACAGCACCCAGTCAAGTCAGGTTACATCAGTGCTGTAGTGAGGAGATGAGGAGACAAATTGTTGAGAAATGTTTCCTGTAACCTTTATCACATACCAGAATGCATGTTGAATCTCAAATGACTGCTTAACAATCGCGTAGCATGCATTTCTGTTTTGATTTCAAGAGAAAAAAAAAGTTTGCTCTAAAATATGCACAAGCTCAGTTCTGCCTGTCTAGAAAAACATTCCAGAAATACTTTTTATAATGCAAAATAATTGAATAATGTGTGTGTGTGTGTGTGTGTACACCTGTTTTTCTATTCTGGTGGGGACTTAAACCTGAATACAGACTCATGGGGACTCGTGTCACGGTGGGGACCTAAATTGAGGTCCCCACGGGTAAACGAGCTAATAAAACACACAGAATGAAGTTTTTTGAAAATCTAAAAATGCAGAACGTTTCCTGTGAGGGGTAGGTTTAGGGGTAGGGTTAGTGTAGGGCAATAGAATTTAAGGTCTGTACAGTAGAAAAACCATTACGCCTATGGAGAGTCCCCACAAGGATAGCAAACCAGACAAGTGTGTGTGTAAAATTCTCATTTTACAACAGTTTGCACACATTGTGTTGACTCATTTAGGTATCATTAATATCTAATGTAAATACATCTCTGTGTAAAATGAAACCCACAGCTCTGATAATTACAATATAGTGTTAGTTTTAGCATCAAGGAAGTGTAAAACACTGTTAATATACTTCTAAAATCTACACACGCAACCATTTTCAGCTGAAAAGAATGAAAGTGTCTGAAAGTAAACAATCAACACAGAGAATCTCTTATGTCTGTCTTAAAGAGATTAAATGATAAAAGGAAGCTGCGAGTTTCTCATTTCCATCAGCTCTCATTACATCATAATGTAGGGCAGCTGGGTCACATTTCTTGCTCAGTATGCAACTCATTACCACAACCAGGTATTGATGAAATCAACTTCAAAAGATTATATTTCCTTATCATGGTGTGAAGTGCAGCTCCCTGACAGTTTCATTTTATGAAACTGATGGTGTTATGTTAATAGGAGGTCAATTGGACTTTGATCATGTTACTAAAAGGTTCAGTAATACAGTAAAAACATACACACATTTTTCATAATGGATAACCAGCGTTTGTTTGACCCACTTCTTTACAGTCAATATAGTCTGCATATTCTGATACAAGAGAATTACAAAGGTCATTCACACACATCACATGATTCTTTTCCTCTTGATCCAAAATCCCAAACTTTCTCACAGACTTATCTTATTTATGAAGCATACACTTATGCAATGGTAGCTACTAAATGTTATGATCTTAGTCATAAGGGGAAATCAACAGAGGAGTCAGCTTTCTATGTTCAGATCACGTCTGGAATTTTTTGAAGAGTCGTTTTCTTGTTTGTTCACAAGAAAATAAGAAATCTGGTGTTCCTCGCCAACGATAAAACTGCATTTACTATATGATATTTCATACGCGCATGAGGACAGATGATCCAGCAGCGTACTGAACTCTACGTGTGATTATGTTTCCAGTGAGGTTTTGCAATATTAAGGAAGATGATCAACAAAGCCACGTGTTGGAGAACGCGGTCCAAAGGGGGCGGGACCAGGAACATTTCCGGATTGTCCTCCTGACGATATAAATACAGCTGCGCACTTTTATCATCAGAAACGCGTTCACAACATGATATAATATAGCAGTCAACACACGAGAAAATCACTCAAATAACAGCTTCTGAAGTGTAATACTAACAGATTTTCTTTCGTTGTCACTGGTTTTCGCATCTTGACAATGCCGTTTCTTGGACAAGACTGGCGGTCTCCTGGTCAAAGCTGGGTGAAAACCGAGGACGGCTGGAAAAAAACGACGAAAAATGAGTACGAGACGAATAACAATGTTTCAGAAAGGAAGAGGTAAGTGTTTAACGCTTCCAACATTTGCATTTTAAGTGTTTGACCTGATATTTTCCCTTGTTCACCACTAACAGCATCATCAAACGAATGGCGTAGTTTGCTGCAGACGCAAGATCTACGTCAAATTGATAAACAAAAGCGTTTATACATGGGGAAACCTATTGACAGCAGATTCACTTTGCGGTCAGAAAGTTGTTTCATTACTGAAGATTATTATTATTATATTTCTTGTTTGTGTTTTACGTATTTTTGTATATATATATATAAAAAAAATAAAATAAAATAAAAATATATATATATATATATTACTCATCGTCTGTTAATCACCTTGCTATTAATACCAGGATAGTGGGACACGTCATGTGCTCAAACTGTTTACTGTTTCTAGAACTGTTGTAGGTACAGATGAGAAATTGCTTTATGGCCTACTCATCAAACAGGTTTCTAAACTATGCAGATATATCCTACACAAAGCATTTATAAACCACTTCACTCTGCTTTCAGCTACTGCAAAGAAGAGCATGACAAGGAGAATTTGATCCTCAGCATTAATTATGATGTGGCTGCAAAGAAGCGAAAGAAGGACTTGCTGAACAACAACACAAAGATTCCTTGTGAGTATCGTCACTGTTTCTTTGTGAAATTCGAACTGCTGTTACTGCAAAAATCTTGACTTATTTCTTCTTTGCAGATTTTCACAAAGACAAATGGATTTATGTCCACAAAGGGAGCACCAAAGAGGTAAGGCCTGTTATCTCCTGCAGTATGACAGAGTGTGAATTAATAGTCGGCTAACTCCTCTTTGATCATTTCACACAGCGTCATGGATATTGTACTCTGGGCGAAGCATTTAATCGCTTGGACTTCTGCAGTGCCATCAAGGACACCAGGCGATTCAATTATGTCGTAAGGGTGAGTTTCCGCCCGTCTATTTGTAGCAGAGCACACAGTGATAATAGCCAGGCTCAGTCTCTGAAGAGGAAAGGGTTAACTTAAGTCTTGGGCTCCGGGTATCTGCTACTGTTTTTATTCTTATCATCGCACACCAGACAAGAGGGCCTCTGGGGCCATTTCATGGCAAATGCACAAGGACCATGGTAGTGTTTTTATGTACTTGTCGGTTTTATGTACTTGTTTTAATTTGAACTCTCAGTGTAGCTAAAGTCTCTTAAACTCAAGTGCTCCTTAAGTTGGCCAATACTGCTCTGGTTTAGGGTCACTGATGAGGGGATGTTCTTCTAGATTTACTTGTTCCATTGATGAAAGCAAAGGTCGTTGGCTAAGAGCAGATAAACACAGGTCGGTGTGATGTTGAGGTCACTGTCACGCAGTGTCCCAGCAAACAGCTGAGGTTGAGAAAGCTTATGAAACCAGAACGGAAAGTCAAGTGACTTAGGTGCTCATTAACTTCCCCCGCCCCCTCACGGGCCCTTCTCTCTATCTGTCTGCATTGTGACGCTGAATTCTGATCCGATTACTTGACTCCACCGTGGTATAGAGTCAGCTATGATGAGCTTTTGGTGCTGGCGAATTGGGTCATGAATCCTTGTGATCACTTCAGATGACAGGTAAACATAGGATCAGGATCAAGTTGTTTACTTGAACTTTTTGGCTAAGGTCATTAAAATTCAGTTCAGTGCATCATACGTGCATTTCTTTTACTAGACATTTCCAGGCGCTGTTGAGACACAATAGTGTCAGGTTTATTTTACAGTTTGTCTCTTGCTTGTCTGGCCTCGCGCTGGTGTTGCGTTAGAGCTCGATTACAGAGATCAGGTTTAGTAGGGATGGAAAAACAGACCTTTAAGAAGACTTAAACAAAGACCCCTAATACCTTGTAATATTGTAATACGAATAGCTTTTGCATGTCTTTGCAACTAATCGAAAGCCACTTTTTTTTTTTTTATAAATACTTTTGTAATTTTATTCAGCCATTAAAGTGACAGAAAAGACATTTATAATGTTGCAAAAGATTTCTATTTTAAATAAATACTTTTGAACTTTCTATTTGTCAAAAACAAATCCTGATTTCCATATAAATAAAAATGTTTCTTGAGCAGCATATTAGATGATTTCTGATGGATCATGTGACACTGAAGACCGGAATAATGATGCAGAAAATTACATTTTAAAATATATTCAAATAGAAAATGGTTATTTTAAATTATA
>NW_015626406.1:104590-106612 GCF_001515625.1 Sinocyclocheilus rhinocerous
TTATTTTTTTCAAATAAACGCAGCCTTGGTGAGCGTCTTTTAAAAACGTAAAAATTTTACCAACCCAAACGTTCATCCTCCACATAAAGACTTTTGGAGCATCTGTCATCAGGGGCTCGCTGTAGGGGAGGGGAAGAATGACAATGCTCACATGCTGCTGGGTCGAGTGTGGGTCAGTGTTGCTCCATGATGTGGACTGCGCTGATATTACATGCCAGTCATGCCGCCCAACACAACACAGCTCTCACTATCTGCTCTTGGCCGTCCTTCCTTTTGAAAATGAACTTGGTGTTGGGAATCTACGCTTGTCAAGCTGATAGCATGCATATCCACAAACAGAATTACAGTAAAGTTAGCACTTTATATTACTGTCCATTTGAAGCATCTGAAGGAACTCTTACCTTTTGTCTTCAAAACGTCTAAACAATAACACTGCTGAACAGACATAAGCCAGAGTGCACTTGTACGGAGAGAGAGTGTCTCTTTTCTGAGCCTTTTGTTTTTGCCAAGGCTGAAGAGAGTGGAATATAACAGTCTGTAAGTAATGCTGGAACACACAGTCTCTTAGTCTGACCTCTGAAATTTATGTCTAACATTTCAGCTGCTGGAGCTGATCGCCAAGTCCCAGCTGCCTTCGCTGAGCGGAGTGGCACAGAAAAACTACATGAACATTCTGGAAAGGGTTGTGCAGAAAGGTAAGCTTTCTTGCTAGTGTCTCACATCTTCACCATCTCATTTGCAAAACCATTAGCCTATGTGAATAATCAACAATGTCTGTTTACATTTACATCTTCACAAAGATTATTTACTCCGAGGCTTGTACTGAAATTCTCTTGTGGCTAATAAGAAATAAAAATTAGGCAACAAAGTAGCTGTTCATTCTGTTGTCTGTAATCTCTCGCAACAAAATTAGTTTGGTGGTCTTGGCCAGTAGCTCATAGCTGACTGGAAATTTCATAATTGCCTGCACTGGAAAGAGCAACAAGCCTCATGAGAGCAAACAGGAATGTCAGATGTATTGTAAACCAAAAGTCGTCTCAGCTAAACAAAGGTGCAGGTTGTTATGGGAAACTAAACTGCTCACTTTGTAGGCTACGTCATACTCAAACTGCTTTATTCATTTACCTGTCACTCTTCTTATTCTTTGGTTTATGATTTAAATGTCCTAATCATAACGGAAAGGTATTCTGTTTTGATATGTGGGTTATGAAAGCCAAGCATCAGGCATGAACTTAAAGTATCCTGTGACAGACACCAGATCCTGTCAACACTGTTGGACACATGTTCTTGTGCGTCCTTGAACTGTTAGTTACTAACTAAACATTTGCACTCTTTTTCAGTTCTTGAGGATCAGCAGAATGTTCGACCGATTAAGGAACTGCTGCAGACGCTATATGCGTCGTTGTGCAGTCTGGTTCAGGACATGGGCAAGTCTGTCCTGGTGGGGAACATCAACATCTGGGTGCATCGCATGGAGAACATACTGCAGTGGCAACAGCAGCTTGACAACATTCAGATCAATAGGGTAAGTGTAAAACTCACTTTTTTTATTTCGTTAAAGGGGTAGTTCACCCAAAAATGAAAATTCTAGCATCATTTATTCACCCTTATGTTTCAAACCTCTATGACTTTCTTCCTCTGTGGAACACTAAAGGAGAAGTTTAACAGAATGTTTTAGCTGCTCTTTTCTGTGAAAGGAAAGTGAATGGATGGAAGCTTGAAATATGGTTTAAAAAAACAACACAGAAGCACCATAAATTTTACTTGTGGACTAAAGCTAAACATCAACTTAAAGGGATATTTTGTCATTAATCACTTACCCCCATGTCGTTCCAAACCCGTAAAAGCTTTGTTCGTCTTCGGAACACAATTTAAAGGGGTCATATTATGCTATTTTAAAGATCATTATTTTGTGTATTTGGTGTAACAGAATATGTTGACATGCTTTAATGTTCAAAAAACACATTATTTTTAAAATACTGTACATTATTGTAGGTCCTCTATGCCCCGCCTCTCTCAAAC
>NW_015626406.1:107526-108131 GCF_001515625.1 Sinocyclocheilus rhinocerous
ACTCTTAACTTTTATAAAGAATATCTCTTTGGATTTGAGACTTTAGTGTTTGCAACTTTACAGATCTTCTTTATGCACCAAGAGCTTGTAACACTCCAAAGAGAAAGGAAAACTTGAAATCGCATCATATGACCCCTTTAAGATATTTTGGATGAAAACCGGGATCAAATCAAATCAAAGCGTAAATACACGTAGAAAACGTATCCTTGTCGCAGCTGACACAGAATAGCGTACGCAGTTTGCGTTCAGCGGATATTCTCCAACATGGTGCTACGGTGATGCGGAGAGACAGAGGAGACAAATTGTTGAATAAAGTTGTCATTTTAGTTTTCTTCGCGTACAAAAAGTATTCTCGTCACTTCATAATGTTATGGTTGAACCACTGATGGCAGATGGACTATTCTGACGATGTCTTTCATGCTTTTCTGGACCTTGACAGTATAATTTACTTGGCAGTCAATGGGACAGTCACAAGCCTCCCGGTTTTCATCCAAAATATATTAAATTGTGTTCCGAAGACGAACAAAGCTTTTACGGGTTTGGAACGACATGGGGGTAAGTGATTAATGACAAAATTTTCATTTTGGGGTGGAGTATCCCTTTAA
>NW_015626406.1:110183-126739 GCF_001515625.1 Sinocyclocheilus rhinocerous
ATGGGTTTGGACATGGGGGTAAGTGATTAATGACAAAATTTTCATTTTGGGGTGGAGTATCCCTTTAAATCTTGACATCTTTGGTCACCAGAGCAGCTTGGACAGCTAGTATAAATGTCTCCTTTTGTGATTTTTTTTTATTTTTTTTTTTTATAGTTTTAGTTGACCGTAACAACTCTGGTAAATGAATTTTTTTTTTTTTTTTTTTTTTTGGAGGTAAGCTATTCCTTTAAGCTACAAAAAAAACAACAACAACTGTTTGATGGCGTACAGAACATACTTTATATTGTGCTCAGATCATGAATGTAAACAGAAACTTTCTTCTTCTTTCATTTGTCCAGCCCACAAACACAGGGATGACTTTCCTTGATCTTCCGGCTAGCTTACAGCTGAACATCATGCACCGTCTCTCAGACGGACGAGATCTGGTTAGCCTGGGTCAAGTATGCCCTGACCTAAGTGTGCTGACAGAAGATCGGCTGTTGTGGAAGAAACTCTGCCAGTATCACTTCTCAGACAGACAGGTAGACGTTTGTGGCTCTTCAAATGGAATGTAACGCATTTAAGGTCTTACTTGATGGCAGAGAAGATGAATCTTGCATATTTATGTGACTGTTTATATCTTAAATCTTGCATGCAAACACTAAATTTGGTTAGAGTAATTTGCTATGTTCTTCACAGATCCGCAAGCGCCTAATGTTGTCAGATAAAGGACATTTGGAATGGAAAAAGATGTATTTTAAGTTGTGCCGGTGCTACCCTCACAAGGAGCAGTACAGTGACACATTACAGTTCTGCACACATTGCCACATCCTGTTCTGGAAGGTGAGACTAAATTCTTTTCTAGCTCTTCACATTTTATTTGAAAATACATCACTCTTTTATTTTATTTTTTTCATGTAAAGTCCTTTTATGGCAATAACTGAATTTTTTTTCTGTTCACTTCAGGATACAAACCATCCTTGCACTGCCAATAACTCAGAGAGCTGCTGCAAGGCCGTGTCTCCACAGGGTTTCATCAACCTTTTCAAGTTCTAGGGGGCGCTGCATTGCTGCCATGTAAATAGTGTCAATAGTGCAAAGGATTCCTGGATAACTTGAGGCAGGGAAAAATGGGGTTGCATTAGAAGCAGGTGTCATAATGTTTTGTGGAGAAGTTTGGAAACTGAATGTACTCTAAATATGCAAGATGAGAAACTAAAAAGCTGTGTTGGGGGTCTGTGTATTTATAAAGGATTTATTTTTTATTTATTCAGCATGGATTATGTTTACTTAAAGAAAAGTTACATTAAGGATAAGAAAAAGGATGTTTAAATTGATCCTACATGCATAAAAATTTGCCCTTGTGCTGTCAGGATGCCCTGGTTTCTTCTGTGAATGTAATATAGGTTTGATTTTTGGCAACACAAACATTTATTGTTTGAATTTCAGATAGCATAATTGGTGCTTTAGCAAGTGCATGGGAATGTTTACCAAAATGGCCTTAACACTGGTGTGCAATACTTTTCTAAGTACTTTTTTTTTTTTTTTTCTTCTTCTTTTGTTTTTCACTTTTATACATTTGATATTTTCAGTGGTTTGCAATTTAAACGTGCTTGTTTTTCTAAACAATAAATACATGAGTATGTTGTAAGCAGATCTGAAGTGTAAACTCATTCAAGGTGCCTTATTCTGAGTGGTCATAAGCCAATTTAAAAGCTGTCATTCATTTGCAAATGGTTCTTTCTGAATAAATCTTCTGAATCATATTAATTCAGCTTTATATGGGAATCGATGAATAAAGTATTTAGTGTAGTGAATTTATCACAGTTCACAATAACCTAAACTTTTCCATGTTTTGAATCTTTTTTTCCAACTTGTAATTTCTATGCTTACTATGTTATCTTTGGTATTTTGAGAACATATTTGGCAAAGAAATACAACAAGCAACACGATCTATAAATAACAAGAAGTCACTGGTCCTGTTGATGTAATCCACAATCTATCATTGCCTGGCAAGTTTTTACTGCCATCTTGTGTACAAGAGATGTTTTTGTTAAAGTATGAGTTGAATATGTCTGGTGGTGACTGGTTTTTTTCTTTAAATACAGATGTGGTCTATAAATATTTGTGTAATACTGGGTTCTTGTATTTACATGAATTCAACTCTAACTGCATCACAAAATGCACTAAATATGTACTAAAAATTTATCTTTTTTATAGATTAGTTTTACTGTTGAATTACAAGTTAATATTTTGACATTAAAATATGTCTCAAGAAAATATATTGTGCTATGAGTCATAAAAATCTCATTAACAACAACTGTTATGCAGTCAAGTCATGTGCTGCATATTTTGCTATAACAAAACATTACCAGCAATAAACAGCACAATTAACCAAAACTGACCCTTCACTGTTGGAATCTGTATCCACTGTGGTAATGTATGCATTAACACAATGTGCATAACCATTCAAATAAATACACATCACAGAAAAACTAGCATTAAAAAAAACTCAATTTTATTTTGTTTCTTTGAATAAATTCCTCATCCTCCACATAAGAGAAAAAACAGAGTTTGGGATTGCATTAAAAGAACATTTAATACCATGGCATTTAAGATACTTTATTAGCATACATTATGCATGACTTATTTGCCCCCAGACCAAACAAAAAATTGCATTAAAATGTCACAGTTAAATAAGAAATGGAGCAATCATCAGGACTGTGAAGATTTTCTGCTGTGCCTTAATTAACAAAAGGCTTGAGTCTGACTGTCAGGCAATATGTTATAAAGACATTTCAGTCTCTTCAACAATATCAAAGCTGAAAATATTACATTATGAAATATATCATTCTGAAATTCATCTGGCACTGCTAGATGACTCAATTACAGTACAAACCAAGTTTAAGTTTGTTTACTTCTGCTTGGGTGGTTTCATCATGCTTTTTTTTTTTCCAGTGGAGGAGCTTTACGCAATGTCAAGTAGGTTATTTCGTTTTTCCTAAGCCCTGTAGTTCTATGACTAGTGAAATAATTGTTTAATTAGCTTTGACGTTGATGACCTTTTCATTATACTTCATTGAAACAATACAATTAGGGAAACAATTAAAGAGGTTACAAATATACAATTACAAGGCAGTCTTTAAGTCTAATAAATTAATAAAAAAAAAAAAAGATGCTGCGACAAACAGAAAAAGAAACAAAAACTAATTCACACAAGACATTCGCGGTCCGCCCATTTCAGCTTTTCCAGCATAATGTAATATTTTTTTAAATAGTTTTTCTTCTTAAACTCGCCAATAGGGGGCTCCATAAGACCTTAACAACTATTTGTTTATATACTTTGACAAGCAATGTTTTAAAAATCAAAAAGTTTACAAATGTAACAAGTTTGTTGAAGTCGATACACTGAACTGTTAAAGAAAGTAGGCAGTTAATAATTTAACAAATATATGCATTGTAACATTTTTTCCCACGAAATAAAGCAAACATGCTTTTCATACTGAACCGCAGCAATAGTATAATAAAATAATGTTTTTTATTTTTTTATAACATAACCATAAATAAGCATTCATTCATATCATTCTACTAAACAAACTAAAAAGCCTTTACAAATAAGTTGACAATATGTTCACAATGTGTAAAGAAGCAACATAATCGTATTTGAAATATAGAACGTTCTTTTAAAGTAAACACTACAAAATGACTTTTAATAAGTTATAGTATCTATCCTACAAGTTTTAGTTAGACTTTATCGGTTAATTACACTTTATGACTATCCATGCAAACAACAAAATTAACTCATATTCCCCTTAATCATGTCTTTAAAAAAATTAAGAACACACCAAAAATATAATTCAATTTCTAGATATTCTAAACTTTAATGTGCTTAGTTCCAAATTAACATCCAATCGATCCTGGGATTCCTGTTATGGCATTAAAAGAACTCTAAAATAAGAGGTAGTCAGTGCAGTGCATACATATTTTGTAGCAACATTCAAAACTCTATACAGTTTTGTCTGTAATAGTGCAATTTGAAGAGGTTTTAAATAAGACATAAGTGCATAAATGAGCACTAATTTGACTCCCTTCGAGTACAAACCTCAACACAAAGAGAGATTGGGCAAATTCACGCAGGCCAGATGTGGTTTCAGAGCTGGTGCTGCTGCCGCTGCTCACTCATGGGCTCTGAAAGCACAAATAAAACACATATTTATAAAAAGTAAATGAATATTATATTTTAAAAAATTAGGCCTTGTCTATGTCTCAATTACATTAAAAACTTATGTTTATTATAAAAAATAAATATATATACATATGTATATTTGTATAGAGAATGACATTTAAAATATTTATTTTGCAAACATTTAAATGTTATTAAATAACCTATGGTACTAATGAATATGACAAAACTCACTATGTGTCATTTCTGTTTTGCACCAGCCAAAAACAGGTGCTAGATGAAACATTACCTGTTCAACACAAGTCACACAAAGGGACATTTTCCCTTTCAGAGTTTTGAATGATCCATTCAATGGCGTCCCATCCCTATGACAAAAAAACCTTTAGAGCTTCATACTTTATTTAGAGGCTTGTATAATGCTTCATCTATGGTATATAAAATATCAAATATCATATCAAACTGTTTTTTTATAGTTGCTAAGAGACTAAAACAATTAATGAAACTAAACTAAAATAAAAAAAAAAGATCCACAAAAACAACAGGGTTTCCTAGATAGGGACAAAACCACATTATCAGTGCTTTGAAGTTGCTTATTTTTGGTCCTTCTCTGATTGTGTCAGCAGGAAAATAGGAACTGCTAAGTTCCCATTTATTCAGAGAATAGTAAACTTTCATCAAGGAATTGTAATTAACACGTGACATGGTGACATGATGTTGAGTGGGATATTCCAGGGATATTTGGTCAAATTCATATTTTTCATTACATTATACAAAATGATTGACCTTTCTTGCATTGGCTGACATGGTTAGAGCCATCAGTCCCTCGAGGTAGCTGCTCAGACTGACCCCCTTCACTGTGATGATCGCCTCTTGGGTTAATACAGTGCTGCAAAAGTAAAGCAAACATCATTTTCAGAAACTGGTGTTACCAGTTTGATATTTAATTTTACATATTATTGCTTTCTATTTGTATGGCTTGCATGTATGTGCATAGATATTCATGCAGATATTACAATTAGATGACAATTATGTTAAATACACTTACAAATGGATTTTACTTACACTTCTGGATTCTCTGGATGAGGCCTGTAGACAAGCCTTTCATCAACTGATATAAAATTAGTTAGGGTTATCTGAAGAAGAAAAGGAATTTCTTTAGTACAGCGTGAAAATAAGATGTGAATTCATAAAACCACTTTCTGTTAAGAAAATAATCTGATTAGAATAGCTTTCTATAATGCATAGCTGTCGAATGTTGAACAAACACTCACGTTTGTTGAGCAAAGCTCCATTTTTTTCTCTTCTGGGTCCACAATGGAATGTTCTTTTACATATGTGATGGTCCGATTTGTCCCTAAAATCTAAGGAGAAAAAATGAAGGTCCTTATAAGCCAGTTGTTCTCAGTCAGGAGGCCCCGGCGAACTTCCAAGAGAGCCTCAATATGACGTAAAATTATTTAAAATAATCCAAAACACCTGAAAATCAAACATATTTCTTATTTTAATTCACCACCTCAACGACAGTTTTTTCCCATTGTCTTGAAAAACCTGGATATATGAGGTAGTCTTATATTAAAAGCTTGATTGCTAGTTATGCTAAGCTCTAAAATATTTATCAGGTAAAAATGATCAGTTAAAAATATTGTTTACAAATCCTTATCCTTAATCTTTATTCAGTAATCCATGAACAACTGGAAAACATGGGGCCTTTGAATATTGTTGTGGACAAAAGAGGCCCTTGGAGTCAAAAACATTGCAAACCACTGTTGCGTACTGTTAGAGTGTTATATACACTTTCATATTGCTAAAACTATTAAATATCGCTTCAGATTGTTAATTGGACTGTTAATTATGTGCTTTGGAGGTAAAATATACATGATATGTGAGATGTAAAAGCTGTAATGTAAATAAGACAATATATTTAGCAGTGTGACGCATATCTTCTAACCGCTTTGACAACCGCTGGAAGCCCCCACTCCGTGCTGAGGAGCCGATGACTGTGTAGACGTCCATGTGTGTCCAAGTTCCTGTCAAGAACGTCCACTCCAACAACACTAGGGTTCATTGGATTAGGATACTTCCTCATAGCCGCTTTGATCACAGTCTCCCAAGGGTAGCTGTGTGAATACAATCAAAAACATCACAATAGATTTCAGCGGTTTATAAGGAACATCACTATACTGACACTGACCTCATAAGCAAAACACATTCAAGGGAAATTTAGCTTAAATGCGAGGAGGAAGAATTTTTTGCCAGTGTAGTTCAACATTATCAACAACAAACATCACATCCATAACAAGAGAGGCTGGGACCTTAAATAAAGGTTAGTTTGAAATAATTAATTTCCACATAATGAATCATTTCTGAGTGAAACTAATGACTTCATTTAAAAACAAAAAAAAGAAACTTTGAAATATACTGGTTTTGCACAGTTCTGTTTTGGAAGTCTGTTGAATTATGATGCATCATGAATCGAGTTGGTTTGGTGGTTTTAGTTGGTTTAAGGTGGTCTTGGCTCGTTTGAGGTGGTTTCGTCGGCTGGTTTAGCTTGGTAACCAAACAAATCCCTTCAAAAACAGTCAACTGACCAGCCAGGTTGCAAAACCATCAGCTTAGGTTGTTTATCAATATGGAAATAGACCACATTTTAGTCAACTTTTAAAATGTACTGACAGGCAGGGGAAAAAAATCAATGTCACTAGGTTTCAGTAAAAAAACCTAAATAATATATAACTACATTTATGAGTTTTGTTAGTAACACAGTTGTGAATAGTAACAGTGAGTCGTGTAAGGACCTTGCGCATAACTGTAATAGACGTTCACAGACAAGTACCGGCTAGGCCCAAATTAATGCATATTCGCAACTATCGCTTAGATTTGTGTAATGTGCAAGAATTAATTGCTTGAAAGCTAAAAGTGTCCAAAGGAGGCGAGCTACGCTGTTTCCGGATACTAGCGCTACCAAAGGGAATCGGGATGCAAATTATGACAGAGGGGATGCTGGAATCTGTGCATGCGAGTGCTGCATTCGCCCTGAACGCTGCTTGTCTACCTGAATATGTGCTCAGTGCTCCAAATCTTCATTTTTGCGACAATTTGAATGTGCCTCCAAACGACGGTGGACTGTAGATCTCATACATTCATATTTTCACGCTCTGCTCCCATCATACCGGCTTCGAGATGCTCCTCATCTAATCAAGTGCAACAGAACCTCCCTGTTAGAACAGCAACTACCAATAGAAATCAAGCTTTGTGTTACTGACGCTTGTAGACAACTTGATGTACATCAGTGTTGCGCTACAAACGTGCAAAAGTGGATTTATGGTTGATAAATAATGTGTTGTTCATTTAAACGCTCGGCAATATTAGACGCACAATAAACTAGATTATTTACTCTTTTTCTGTTCAGTTGACTGATAAAAGACATACATGTAAGTGTATTAGTGCCGCTAAATTGCGTTTGTTGAAGATGAAGCACATATTTAAGACTTAAAACTTTTGCTGTTGTTGTTGTTCGGATGACATTAAATTCATGCTGCGGTTAACCACAATGACATAATGCACATGGGGAAATTCTTATCTGGAAATTCCTTTTCTTAAGGCGCATGCGCATTTACTCCTACGTATATCAATGGAAGTAGTGTTTCGTTTTCAGATGCCACCAGAGCTACTTTACCTTGTGGTGTTATTTATTGTTACAAGTAATAGATGGACAGCACGGTTGTTATATCTCCTGGTAAGTTTCTAACTCATAGCCCACATCTCCTTTTGCCACATGTTGTGTTTAGTTACTTTGTTTTGGAAAAGTAAAGAATGTGACAAGTAAAAAGGAAGCGCAAAAAATCAGTATAGTTGTCAATCAACTGTTGTTTTCAGTAGTAGGCTAAAGGAAATACAGGGTAAATGATGCAAAACAGTTATTGGTACAGTATATTCGCAATGGAACACGGATTAAAACGTTGTACTTTAAAACTTTTAGTTATTTTTTAATGCCACAGTCCTCCGAAAAGTACATTCTTAAGAGCAATTTGTCATTTCAACTGATTTCGATTGATAATTCTAAATTTTTGAGCACAAATAATGACTGTTAGATAAAATGGCTTGTGATTTAAAGTTTTTATCAAATATGTTTTCTGCCATTTAAATAGGCTAATACAAAATCGCAGCAACTTTCTTTTATGAACAGTTTCTGAAAGTCACTGTCCCACTTTCTTTAACATGTTAAGATCATGGCAATTGAGTATTAAACTTGTTTGTCCCACTTTATCAGTACAACTTTTAATGCATTTATTGGATGTATTAGGCTACATCCTGTCTACATTCTTGTGTTGTAAACAGCCCTCTCTTGTTCTTTTCCCCAATAGATAAACAATTACAGCGCTATTTGGGCTCCCTAAGTAAGTGTATGACTGGGTATTTGGTTCAAAGGATGTCCAGCTGTTTGTCCCGATCCCACACAATCACGGCGTACGAAGCACAGGTTATCACATCCCAGCCCACGGACATGCAGAAAGCCTCCAGGCTGATGCAGATTGTCATTAAAAAAGGTCAAAGTGCATGCAGTTCGTTCCTCACATGCCTTGGAATTTGTGACCCGGTGTTGTATGAGAATCTTACTGGATTCCCAGGTAGGACAATCTATCAAAAATGAATGCTTTTTAAAAAAAAAAATAGATATTTGCCACTGTCTGAATTGTTTATTCATTACTTATTTTTCTATTTCTTTCTGTTTCTTCTTTTCTTTCATTTTCTATTATTCAGCACAATTTAATGAAGAGGACCATCAACATGTAGAGCAAATTCCTCTCTCAGGTAGATATTTTTGCATTTTTTGCCTTACTGGTGATATATCTTGTCATAGACTATTTCTTTTTTGCTCTGTTGTTTTAGGAAGTATCAGGAATATCCCTTGTTGAAAAATCCAGCATATGCTGGTTAGATACGTTTTGAAGCATGGCTGCTGGTTTGAGCTGGTTTAAGCTGGTCCTTAGCTGGTCATGAGCTGGTTTAAGCTGGTCATGTGCTGTTCATGAGCTGGTTTAAGCTGTACCTAAGCTGGTCCTGAGCAGGAGCTAGTTGCTTAGGACCAGCACCATGACCAGCTAAGGACCAGCTTAAACCAGCTCAAACCAGCCATGCTGCCATGCTTCAAAATATACCTAACCAGCGTATGCTGGTTTTTTCAACAGGGTCAGTAGAGCAATTATTTTGCAGTTCCTGTTCAGTAGTTAATATACCACCTTACTTCCTGTTGTTGTCTCATTCTTGTTTGAAAGATTACCTCACCCACTTAGTATTACAGGTATTGCTATGAAAAAACCGCATACTTTACTTCTCAAAAGTATGCATGACTAAGAGCCTTGTTTTGCTGTTCCACATCCCTTTGATGCAATGTGTCATGTCGTTGCTCATATTGATGTCTTTTGTCTTTTGTTTTTTGTCTTCTCTTTTTGTCTTCCCTTTTCAGAAAAATTGCAATTTACACCTTGTATTATAAACATACAAAACTCTTCCCTGACCAACTGTATTATTGGGAACAACAATCGCCAGTGCATTACCTGTGACCAGCATTCTTTGCTCGCTCAGAATGATGCAAGCAATGGTAAGTGTCTGTGCAGCAGGAAATATAGGTCAAATTCTTCTAGGGTTATAGAGGTTATATATATATGCATGAACAGTTTATTGTATTTTATACATTTATATAAAATGGAAACATAACCTATATAACTATTTAATACTATTTTTTTTTTATTATTATATTAGTTAACTTTTTCTCACGTGAATTAGGATAACAGTGTAATTTTAGACAATAGCAGGGTTTCTGCAGGTCTTAAAAAGGTGTTAAAAAGTCTTAATTCACCCCTTCCAAAAATGAAGGCCAGAGAATAGATCTTGAATTGGAGCAGAAAGTCTTAAAAGTTGCAAACAAATAAATAAATAATAAATCTTCCTCTGTAATTTTCTTGTTTTCCAATACAAATATCTAAACATCATTGTATTAAAGGGGTCATATATATGACGTTGATAAAAAAGAACATTATTTGGTGTATTTGGTGTAATGAAATGTGTTTATGCAGTTTAAGTTAAATACAACTTAACCATTGATCATTAGTCGTGTCCTCTTTTGGAAGACCAAACAAAGTAGTTTCGCTTTCACAACGAAACACACAGTGTCTCCACGACATGGCGGCAGCAACAATACTACAGCGAGAATAAAAGTTACGCCTTCTTTCTTTGCGTGAACATTTGGGCGGTGTTATGCAAATCTTCCCACATCGTGACGTAGACATGTGGGGGCGTGTTAGAACGAGCCGTTTTAGGTAGGCGTGGTTGACTCTTAACTTTTATAAAGAATATCTCTTTGGGTTTGAGACTTTAGTCTTTGCAACTTTAGGGATCTTATCTATTCATGAACAGCTTGTAACACTCCAAAGAGAAAGGAAAACTTGAAATCGCATCATATGACCCCTTTAAGATACATTTACTTGATATGCAAATTGAGCACATGAAGCCTTGTTTTCTGAGCAATTGAAGAAAATAACATTAATTAATGCTTAAAACAGCAAAATCAAACATCTGTCAACAGGGAATGAAAATCTAATTTATTTTGTCTGAATTAAGTCGATTTTTCTGAACCCATTGCCACATATTTGATCAAAAACCACTTCATTTTGATCAATTTCTCAGAAAACAAAGCTTCCTGTTTTATGTAATTTTGCTTCTCAAGTAAATGTATCTTCATTTAAGAATCTTTAGACATTTGCGGTGGAAAATAAGACAAAATACTGATTAATATATTACTTTTTTACAGTGTGATCAGAAGGTACAGTAAAAGTTCTTTCCATATTTTAGTGATTGGGAGCCAGAGGTATTCAACTCATTATTTATTAATGTCTGTCTTCTATTGAAAAATGGACTTTAAAACTCTTTAAATGTACCTTTATAAAACCTGCAGAAACCCTAAATAGAGTATTATAAAAATGATTGTATATATGAATAATAATAATAAAAAAAAACTTTTTATTTCATTTATTATTATTTTATTTTTTTATTTTTTTACAAACAGTGAATGAAATGCCGGATATTCAGAGCAGTGATCAACTGATCCCAGTGCAGGACACAATAAGTGTCAACAGCATTCACATGGAGAGATCCGACATAGAGTATGTTATTATAGGCGACCATAACAGTATGACAGTCACTGAGAACTCGGAGGTTGAGGAGGATACGGAGATTGAGCCAGAAGTGATTGGTTAATAGATGTGAAAAAGGAGGGCAGACTCGCAGTTTTGGAGAGCTGCGGATTGTCAACTCGCCTTACCGGGCCTGACCTATAATTGGACACTGAAAGCATAATATATGCTTTAAACTGACCAGTGCTCAGGTCCTCAGCAGGTGCTGCCAAATGCACTGAAACATTATCCTTTATCGTGGATTTTTCTAAACCTGTGTGCCTTGAGGTGGCAATGATATTTGATACTGCCTTGATTGTTACTGAACATGACTGCTACTGACTGTTTCTCATGTTTTAATGGGTACACCAATATTTATTTGTTCAACAGAAATGTATGAAAGCAAATACGTTGACTGACACTGCAATCATTGCAAGTCTTTTATAAGCTTAAGCTTTCTGTAATGATACATAAGTAATGTTTACAGTCTTATGTCTTTCAATAATATTTGTATATATAACTTAACTTAATATCTATTGATATTAATTGTGATAGATACTCCTGATGTTTCAATAGATATTCTGTGATAGCATCTCAGTGTATTCCTTTATTCTTTTTTTTTTGGAATTTCTAATAATTTTATGTATGTTGCTAGGTGATATGACATATAAGGTACTGTACAGTAATTTTATGTATACTGAAGAAGGAATGTAGCTGACACATTTGTGATTCTGGAGTAACCAATTTGCATTGGTACTTATTGATTTATAAAGCAATTTTGAGTTTTTTTGCCACCTTATCTCTGTTGTTTGATTCAACAAAAGTAGTTGGTAGCTATTCATTGCGTTCCCAGTCTTATTATAGTCTCTATGTACCTTTAGCTAGAACTAATGGTAAAACTGCTTTTGAATATGCTGCACCTTCAGATTGGAACTCTCTTCAAATGAAACTGCGGCTAAATCAGTTGGTGTCTTTCAGTAATTTTAAAACATTTATGCGCACAATAGAAAATGATTTAATGATTTGCAAATGCTTCTAATGCTGTACTTTTATTGATAGTTGATTGTTGTGATGTATTGTTGTTTGTTATATGTGTATTTGTATTACTGGGCCTCCTATCTTGGCCAGGATATTCCTGTAAAAGAGATTTTTAATCTCAGTGAGGTTAAATAAAGGCTTAATTAATATCTTCTTAAAATATTTATTTAATTCATAGCAGTGGAGAGAAATATACATTAGGATATTTACCTAATATCCTAATGAATGCCAAAAATCATTAGGATATTAGGTAAAGATCATGTTCCATGAAGATATTTTGTAAATGTTCTACTGTAAATATATCAAAATGTAAATTTTGTTTAGTAATATGAATTGATAAGAACTTCATTTGGCCAACTTTAGAGGCGATCTTCTCAATATTTTGATTCAGATTCCAGATTTTTTTTTAATAGTTGTATCTCAGCCAAATACCTCATAGGAAAGCTTATTTATTCATCTTTCAGATGACGTATAAATCTTACATTTAAAAAAAATGGACCCTTATGACTAGTTTTGTGGTCCAGGGTCAGGCACATATATTTAATAAGGTCACGTGACATTTCCTCACAATTACTCCAATACCCATAACAATAACCCATACATGCTAACAAATGTTTACATACAAGAAGGCAAAAGGAAGGGGCTTACGAAACAGAGGTATATGATGTAAGGGAATATATGGGGTCAAGGTATGGAGAATATATGCACATTTTCACAGATGCCTCAAAGGATCCAAAAACAGGTCATGTGGGCTCTGCATTTGTAATACCAAAGTTAAAAGTAAATAAGAGCAGTAGAATATCAGATTGTTTATCAGTGTTTACTGGAGAAATGTTTGCAATAATTATGGCAATAAGGTGGATTAGTGAAGTTAAAATATCCAAGGCAGTAATATGTTCAGACTCAAGTTCAGCCCTAATAAGTTTGAATGAGCAGAAGTCAGAAACAAGACAAGATATGATAATAGAGATTATTCAAGAATTATATTCACTTAAGCAAAATAGTATAAAAGTTCCGTTTCTGTGGGTCCCGGCACATATTGGGTTGAGAGGTAATGAAGAGGCAGATAATTTAGCAAAAAAGGCCATAGAACGAGAAATAGTTGATATTCAGATTCCTCTTAGTAGGTCAGAAATTAAATCAATTATCAAAATGAATATTTGGAAATTATGGCAGCAGTATTGGGACATACTCTGCCCTTTTGATTGACACCTTATTTGAGCCAATAGCTGCATCTTTGAGTTGACCACAAGCATCGATAGCCAACTAGCGCCCAGGATTAGGAATGGTCCAGCCTCTCTGTGATCGACAGTAGATCGATCCAGTTGCATCAGAGTCGGATGAAGCTCTATGAAGACTCTAAGCGGGTACAAGAATCAAGGGTGTTTGAATGTGGGTTGGTAGTGTAGATAGAGTGTCAATGGTCCATTTGAGATATAGGTGGCGGTAATGCACTTATAAGTCTGCGATCCGCCGTAAAGCAACAAGAAGAAGAAGAAGAAGAATGTTTACATACGTCACTTCCTCTAACTGAAACTTGCGTCGCACTACAAGTGGAAGCGGGAGAAATGCCACTGGACATTCGACGTAAACAATTGCTGGTAAATTATTGGATTAATCTAAAGGGACATAGAGATGGGCATCCTACTAAGAGGGTACTGCAAGCTAGCTGGGAAAAGGAAAGGGCGCCAAAGTTTAGTTTTGGATGGATAGGAGATGAGACAGCTAGAGATTTGGGGGTGAGTGAAAAAGAGTTCTGCCCAACTATTGTATGGCCTGACTTTCCAGTATGGAAGATTGAAACCATGGAAGTTGATTTTGAATTACATCAAATCAAAACGATAAACAATAGTATCGCCGTTAAACCTCAAAGAAGAAGAAGAAGATGAAACTTGCGTCTTGCTGCCTGGTTCATTTAACAAACACTAGCAATAGCGTAAATGTTTTTGGCACTATTACAGTGAATCTCGACATGAGGTTAAGGTTTAAAAACGAGCATAACAGACACTCATTAATGAATTTATGAAAATCGTTTGCAGTCATTGAACTTCCCGCTGCGATGCTCGTTTGAGGCGGGAGGCTGTTTGCTGGAGTAGTTGGCGAGTCTAAGTGGATGCTAAAAATGCAAGTTACAGATATCGGGTCCAGAGAAGATGGGAAAATATGGCACAGAAAATCAGTATCATCAAAATATGGGTAAGTTTGATATAACCAGCTCGGAGCAAACTGTTTTATGCAATGAGAACAGATTCAATTTTGCATTTAACGTCATGTGTTACCAGCGTCTTGGCCACTGTGGTCCGAAACGCGTCTGCTCGTCAAACCAAGACGGTTCGATTCCTGCAAGTGGCTTTTGACACCACAGGAGAGTCGTTTCTTGCTGGTGATCATCATGGCAATATTTATGTGTTTGACATTAGCAGAAACAGGTATATACTATATTTTCTCCTTTTATCTTTTCATACGTGTTCGGTTCTGTTGCTTTATCACGTATTCTCGTATGTCTCTTTCGACAGATTCAAGCTGGTCCAGAAAACAGGCCAAGCATGTACTGCTTTAGCGTTCAACTTGAGAAGAACCACAGAGTTCCTGGTTGCTCTGGCTGATTATTCCATTAAATGCTTTGACAAAGGTAAGACACATTATTAGAGGTTTCTCATAAAGGCCTGCAAATGTTTAACTATTCTTCTAAGAAGCGTAAACTATTTTTCCCAGACACCAGACAGCTAGTGAGCTGGATGCGGGGTCACGAAGGTGCCATTTCTTCCCTGTCCGTCCACAGTTCAGGCAGCTACGCCATCAGCACTTCCTCAGACACCGCTCAGCTCTGGAATCTTGATACCTTTCAGAGAAAGAGAAAGCTTAATGTTCGTCAGTCTGTTGGCATACAAAAGGTTAAGCGTCACTTATCTGTACATAAGCATCATATTATAGTAACAACTCTACGTCAGTCCCTCATTCTGTTTTTTTTTTTTCTTTTTTTTGTAGGTGTTCTTTCTTCCACACAGCAACACCATTCTCAGCTGCTTTAGTGACGACTCCATTTTTGCTTGGGAGAGTGACACTCTTTTTTGCAAGTATCAGCTACCTGTTCCACAGGACGGGCCCAGAATACACTACAGGACTTTTGCTGTTACACAGTAAGACTGTAACACTTACGCTGATGATACACGGGGCAACTTTGGGCAACTTTAAATCACGACCAATTAGGGGTAGGCGCTATACCAGTATGAATGTGACTGAATATATGTATTATGTTGTTCCATGATATGGATTTTGCTATACCGTGGATACCGTTATATATTCATGAATTCAAATTTTGCATTTATATTTTAACACAAATGATGATAAAGAGTCGAGGCTGAACATTTTTGTCCTCTGTGTGCAACGCCGTACTACACAGGCATTAGTAATCAAACACACAGAGAGCATCGTAACAGACCAAATTAATAAAGCACAAATCGCCTACTCCAGTGGTTCCCAAACCGAGGGATCGTGTACAGTCAGCAGATTATTTTGCAAAAGAAACCTCTGCAGGGTGATAAAGACTACACTGCGTAATTTTCCCGCTTATCATGCGGCCACTTGTCTGATAAGTAAATAATTGAACGCAAAATATTAATTTTACATATTTAAATTACCTCAATATGACTCGCAGTACACACTTAAGCACTCCATTATCAGTTGTAGATGTTGTGGTTGTATCAATATTCAATAACAGACCACTAGATGGTGCGATTGAAGAATCAGAGTTGTATTGCAGGGAGCCATGGAGAAATATAAATGATCATGCAAAGTTACAAGTTTGTGAAATGACTTCCAGTGCCAGGTAAACGTAAAGCAGATTTTGTATATACTTAAGATTCACAAATACCAAAACAATGTGTCTACACCAGACGCGAGCGGCGCGATGTGACAAAAGCAAATAGAACCCAGTGATGATCTCTGCTGTGGATGTGGCGCGACACAACAAATCCATGACAGTAAACTGATGCCAGGTTCTATTTCTGATGAACTCCAGCGCTCTGACACAAAGAACCATATCAAATATTCATAAGAGAATCGTGAAAAAATTGTTTCCTCAAAAATATTAAGCAGCACAACTGTTTACAACATTGATAATAATCAGCAATGTTTCTTGAGCAGCAAATCAGCATATTAGAATGATTTCTGAAGGATCA
>NW_015626406.1:127490-130989 GCF_001515625.1 Sinocyclocheilus rhinocerous
TTAAAACATTCAAATAGATAATTTAAATTGACAATATTTCACAATATTACAGTGTTTACTGTATTTTTAATAAAAAAATGTAGCCTTGGTGAGCATAAGAGACTTTCCCAAAAAAAAGGGGGGCCCGGCAGAAAAAGTTTGGGAACCACTGGCCTACTCAAACACACAATATTTAATTTAATCCATACAGGCCTACCTCATGTTGCACTTTTTGAGAAAAACAATGGCACAATAAAAAAAAAACTTTTCAGGTCTATGTCCAATCCCTCACTTTTTCTAGTTATATAAGGTTAAAATATTTTGCCTGTAATTGTTTTTCTCATATCGCAATATAATATCGATATCGCCTGGACAGTGTAAAATATTGTGATATCCTTTTTAGCTCATATCGCCCTCCCCCACCAATTTAAAGTATCCAGATAGAAATTTGTTACCCATTCTCAATGGAAAAGTGCCCAAGCAGCATTGCTCAAAAAAGTTGCCTGGCAGACTTGCTCAAAAAGTTGCCCCGTGTATCATCAGCCTTAGACCGTAAATTTGCGACGCACCGACTAGTGTGTTGTAGGTAATCATTTTGTTTCTTTGTAGAGATGGGAAAACACTTGCTGCGGCTGGACGCTCCAACTTGGTCCATTTGTGGAGTCTGGACAGTCGACAGCTCTTGAGAGTAATACAAATGCCTCCAAATGTCAAATCAGTAAGATTTGTGGATTTCCTCCCAGATAGTTTTGATGGCGGATCCAACCAGGTGCTGATCAGTAGTCTGCTTACCTAAAAAACTTCTTATCCAGTTTATAGATTTATTGTGGAAATGACTAATGCTGTAATATACTCTTCTCAGATTCTAGGTGTTTTGAGCCAAGATGGCGTCATGCGCTTTATCAACATTCAGTCATGCAAGCAGATCTTTGAAATAGGGTCCCATGAGGATGCCATCACGTTGGCAGCCATTTGTCCTAAAGGCCACCATATTGTTGCTGTGATGGACAGTGGTGCTCTCAGAATCTATGATGTACGAAGCCTCACCCCAGAAATCAGTAAGGTAAATTTTGATTTATTGTTCTATTTTAAATAAATGCCTGAACGATCTATTATTCAAAGAATCCTGAAACAAATGTCTCATATTTCTTGAGCACCAAATCAGCTCATTAGAATGATTTATAAAAAATGATGTGACACTCAAGAAAGGAGTAATGGTGACACAGCTTTGCTATCACAGGAATGAATTACATTATTAAAATATATTAAAGTATAATACAGTAAAAACAGTAATATTGTGGTCAAAAAATACAGCCTTGATGAGCATTAGAAACTTAATTCAAAAATATTAAAAACACTCACCAACCACACACTTTTGAATATATGTTGGTATATGTATGTGTTATATATACATACTTACTTTTTTTGTTTGTTTGTGTAGCCTCCCCAGCCTTTGTTGAAACTGGTCACTAAAGGCAAAAGCAGTGAGAGATCAGGTTTGAAAATGAAGGTTTATACTGGGGCAGGTCAGCGTCCTGTGAAAACATCAGGACGCAGAATCCAATCCAAAGTTTTACCATCTGCTGTTTCCACACTGGATGACAAAGAGGTTCTGTTTATATTCAGTTTTATTCAATATAATTTTAATTAATTAATTTATCTATTTGTGGGTTGGGTGCCTATGACACCTTCGGTCTCATTCTCTTTTATTTAACACCCCCTTATTTAACTTATTACCTAATCATATCTGATTAATCTGTTTTGTGTAGAATGATTTGCCTAATGGCCTTAACAAGAAAAGGCTACAAGCGTTACTAAGAGCATTTGGAGAATACCCAGCCAAATACAGGTAACGTAATAAATGTGTCATGCAGAAGCGATGATGTTTTGTTGATTTAATGTGAAGCTGTAGTCTGCGTCTTTGCTTTATTTGTGTGTGTGTGTGTGTGTGTTTATTTGTTTTCCGGCAGGATGTTCATTTGGCGTTCTCTGTTGCATCTACCTGAGAACCATGCAGCTTTCAGCAGTCTGACTGACAAAGGTCTGCATTCAGCATACATGTGCCTTCAGGAACGCTACCCCATCAAAAGCCACAAACTACAGAGAGGCCTGCAGAGGTGGACACGGCATCAATCAGTTGACTTAATTGTATACATATAGATTTGCCCACCATATTGTTAATGTCAGTAACTTAAATTACATTTAAGGGTGCTTTCACACCTGGCCCGTTGTTTCGGAACCTGGTGCGTTTCCCCCTTAGCTCGATTTGTTTGGGCATATGTGAACACGGCAATCGCGCTCTGATCCGCACCAAAACAATCGGTCCGAGATCGCCTGAACGAGGTGGTCTCGGCTCGATTGGAAACGAACTCTGGAGCGGTTCGGTTGTAGTGAGAAAGCAATCCGATCTAACGGACCAACGAACCAGGCTATATCACAATGTATAATGTATAATTACGTAAGTTCTGTGAAAAGCATTAGCTTTGTTGTTTTGCTAATACCTCAAAATGAACCTGTGAATGTCTGTGGGTGAGCACGTCTTCGCCATTCAAAATCAAAGTGCACTTTTTCATTTTATAATGCCGTCTTATTGCTCTTCTTCCTAGTAGGTGCATTTTAAAAATGTTTTCCAGATGAATCCTGGACTCCTGCTCAAAGTGATAAATTAATATAACGACAGCTACAAAAAACCTCAACAATAAGCCCACGAAGCTGTTGTCGTGACGGATGACAGCCGTGACAGCTAAGTGGAATCCCGGAAAATAAACCGTGGAACTTTGACCAATGAGACAACAGTTTACTCACGTGTGACTTGTATTAACAAATTTGGTCCGTTTAGAAACATTGCGGTGTGAAAGCTAACCGCACCAAGAATAAAAAGCAACATTGTAATAATTTTAATCCCTGTTTCGGAACAAAGCAATCGATCCACAGGTGTGAAAGCACCCTTACAGTTAAATGCTGTTAATTGTACAATTTTTAGAAGTAAAAAATAACAAATCAATGTATAATTTACAGTAAAAAAAATTTAATCTCATATTCCCAGAATTCCCTGTGTGACACTCCACATTTGAAAGTATTTTGTTTAAATAATCATGTTTCTTAATCAGTTTTGTCATGTTTGTTATCAGTTATGTACATTTGAGTTTATGTTACATCTTCTGTTGTTTGATGAATGTTTATTGCAATATTTAAGTGTTGTGTGTTACCATGATGGTGTTTAGTGTAATGACTCTGTGCACCTTCTATTTATTAGTATACTTTAGCTTGTGGAAAAGCTACTTGTGATGAACTGATTCTTCATATTGCTGTCTCTTTTACCACCTGCATTATTATGATGGTTGTCAGTTTATGTTAAAGATACAAAACAGATTTTAGTAGCAGTGTGCATTGCTGAATTTACTTGTTTACACTCAAATGTTCTTGTTTGTAAATTACAGTTTGTTCTGTAAATGTTTTTACAGTTTTTCTGTATTTTTTAAAGAATTATTCTGGCAACCACAGCTGCCAAAATTATTTT
>NW_015626406.1:132295-173917 GCF_001515625.1 Sinocyclocheilus rhinocerous
TCATGTACCGTGAAACCGGTATAATTTTGAAAAATACAGTGATATAAATTTTTGGTCATACTGCCCAGCACTAGCATATGTGAACACGGCAATCGCGCCCGGATCCGCGCCAAAACAATCGGTCCGAGATCGCCTGAACGAGGTGGTCTCGGCTCGATTGAAAACGAACTCTGGAGCGGTTCGGTTGTAGTGAGAAAGTAATCCGATCTAACGGACCAACGAACCAGGCTATATCACAATGTATGATGGGTAATTACGTAAGTTCCGTGAAAAGCATTAGCTTTGTTGTTTTGCTAATACTTTAAAATGAACCTGTGAATGTCTGTGGTGAGCACGTCTTCGCCATTCAAAATAAAAAAGCGCACTTTTTCATTTTATAATGCCGTCTTATTGCTCTTCTTCCTAGTAGGTGCATTTTAAAAATGTTTTCCCGATGAATCCTGGACTCCTGCTCAAAATGATAAATTAATATAAGGACAGCTACAAAAAAAAAAGCTGTTGTCGTTCTATCCTGACGGATGACAGCCTTGACAGCTAAGTGGAATCCCGGAAAATAAACCGTGGAACTTTGACCAATGAGACAACAGTTTACTCACGTGTGACTTGTATTAACAAATTTGGTCCGTTTAGAAACATTGCGGTGTGAAAGCTAACCGCACCAAGAATAAAAAGCAACATTGTAATAATTTTAATCCCTGTTTCGGAACAAAGCAATCTATCTACAGGTGTGAAAGCACCCTAAGTATATACTTTCATTTCCAACCTGGCAGAGTGCTGTCTGCTCTTGCTCACTGGGCTGCCGTCTTTGGAGAGACTGATTATCTCCCTCTGCTGGCCTTCCCATTTGTCAAGCTGTTCGAGAACAATCCATTGATCTGCTTTGAAGTAGTGGCCACCGTCATTGGTAGGTAGTGCAGGACAGTAGTGTGGTGTTGGGTGATGTCCCACTGGTCTCTTTGGCAGTGATTCGACGATTCGGTCCATAGCTGAGAGACTTTGTGTCTTGAATTGCTCTTTTACAGTGAACTGGTGCCAGCACTGGTTTGAGTACTTTCCCAACCCTCCACTTAATGTGCTGAGTCTGGCTGAGAACGTGCTGGTCCATCATGATAAAGAGTTGCTTCAGCATTTTGTTGCCTGTGGCGTTACCTCACAGGTAAAAGACTTGAACATAAATGTTTATATGACATAGACTTTGACTTTCAAAGAATTTACTCTTGAAGCCAAAGGTAAAGTGAATGCCCTACACACTGCTTTTCCTCTCCAGCTGTATGCATGGCCTCTTCTGGAGACCCTGTTCTCTGAGGTTCTGATGAGAGAAGAGTGGCTGAAACTGTTTGACAATGTTTTCTCAAATCATCCCTCGTTTCTTCTAATGGCTGTGGTGGCATATGTCACCTGCTGCAGAGCACCATTGCTGCTTTGTACTGAAAGGAAGGACTTTGAGGTACAACTTCAGACATATTTATGATGTTTGTTTTTTTTGCTCACTGGTTATTTGAACTAATTTTATGAAGGACAAATGTGGCTTATCAATTTATCATTTAGGGGTTTCATTTGTTTTTATATAAATAATATAATAAAAATAATTATCATATATATATATATATAATATATATGTATATGTGATGTCTGTAATTTATTCAGCAAGGGCACATTAAATTAAACAAAAGTGACAGTAAAGACTTAGATTTTTTTGTAACAATGTATTTCAAATAAATGCCATTCTTTTTAACTTTCTGTTCATCAAAGAATCCTCAAAAAATATTATCACAAAAATATTAAAGCATTTTGAAACATGCATAATAATAAGAAATCATTTTTGAGCAACAAATCAACATTATAATTAGAATTATTTCTGAAGGATTGTGTGAGTATGAAGACTGGAGTAAAGGCTTCTGAAATGTCAGCTTTGCCATCACAGGAATTAATTAAAATTTTAAAATATATTAAAATAGAAAATGGTTATTAAATTTGTAATAATAATTTGCAATATTACTGATTTTATGGTATTTTTAATCAAATAAATAGTTTTTTTTATTTCAAAAACTTTTTAAAAATCTTACAGACCCCCAACCCCTCGTTGGGAACAAATGTATGTTTGTTTATTTATTATTATTACTATTAACAAATGCATAAATCCATACAGCCATTTCTTTCTTTTTTTTCTTCTCCCATGTAGTACTTTTTCCATCATCGGAATAGCTTGGACATCAGTGCTATGCTGAAGGAAGCCTATCGGTTGATGGACAGCACCCCTGCGGACATCCATCCCAGCTCTGCGCTGAGTGACTTTGAACCTCTGACACAGGGGCAGTACCCCATTTTCAACAAATACCCCACCTTCATAGTGGAGTACCAGTCTCAAGAACGTGAGAGGATCCGGCAACAAGAAGTGGAATATCTAAGGGAGAGGTGCAAACATTTATTCATTTGTAATACGAATATGAATGGAGTATTTCATACTCCCTGCACATTTTACAAAAAAGGTTTCTTCTGGTGTTTGTCTTTAAAGACAAGAGGTTCAGGAGCTGCACGCTGAAGCAGTCAGACAGCAGGCTGAGTTTGAGGCCTGGTACAAACAGCAGGAGTTGCTACTGCAAGGAGAAGAGCAACGTAGAAGGATCCTACAGGAAGAGGAAAGTAAACTTGCTCAACAGAGAGCCAGGTGGGTCTCCCTCCATCTGCCAGACTTCTTGCTAATGACCTATGTCAATGTTGCAGTTACACACATGCTTACAGTTCACCTGACGTTACCTTCTCTGCTCAGATTGGCTGCTATGAAGCGCGAGCTGAAGGTGAAGGAGCTCAATCTGATTGATTCTTCTAGAAGACGTTTTCTTAAGCACCAGCAAGATCAGCGCAGAATCCAGCTCAAGAGACTTGATGATGAGATCCAGAGAAAGGTACTTGTGTGTTGTTGCTGCACTTTTGATTAGGTAAATTAATCGTATTACTTTTTGGTTCAAAAGTTTGAGGTTGGTAAGTCTCTTATGTTTATCAAGGCTACATTTATGTGATCAACAATATAAAAAAAATAGTATTGTGAAATATTATTACAATTTAAAATAACTTTTTTGTATTTTAATATACTTTAAAATTCAGTTTATTCCTGTGTTGGCAAAGCTGAATTTTCAGCATCATTACTCCAGTCTTCAGTGTCACATGATCCTTCACAAATCTTTCTAATATGCTGATTTGGTGCTCATTAAACATTTATGTTGAACATTTGTGCTACTTAGTATTTTTATGAAAACTCTACTGCATTTTTTTCAGGATTGAATCAAAATGAAAACAAAATAAATAAATAAAAAATTCTCAATTTTTTAAAAGTTTTTTGTAACATCATAAAAGACCATAATTTAACGCATCCTTGCTGAATACAGTTATAATTTTCTTTCAAAACAAACAAACAAAAAACTTACTGACCCCAAACTTTTCAATAGTAGTATGTTTCACAAACAGTAAATGTATTTATAAAGGTTTTTTGTTTTATTTAGAAAGGCAGGTAGGAGTTGTGTAAAGTTATTTTTGCAGGTTCTTTACATTATTGTTGTACTCAGATGGCACTGCGAGATCAGGAGACGGCAGCTGCCGTTCAAGATATAGAAGTAAGACAGATGGAACTGGATGCCCAGAGACAACTGTTTGAACAGGTTGGCCCCTATAAAAACTTTTTCTTTGCAAATGTCTGCAATGTTGATGTACTGTACTAGGAGTGTCCAATCCTTCTCCTGGTTGGCTATCTTCATGCAGTTTAGCTCCAACCTGCCCCAACTCACCTACCAGGAAGTGTCATGTAATCCTGAAGACCTTGATTAGCTGGTTTAGGTGTGTTTAATTAGGGTTAGAGTTTAATTCTGCTGTAAGGTGGGCCTCCAGGAGCAGGATCGGACACTCCTGAGATCATATCTAATCATTATGTTTTGGCTACTAGCAACTGGCCAAAGAGCAAGAGCGAGTTAGTCAAACGGTGAGAGCAGAAGTGGATACGAGGAGACGCAGGGCTGAGATCGAAGATTCTACATTTCAAAACTTCATTCAGGCAAATGCAGATGTCAGCCAGACAAACAAGAAGGTATGTCTCACTACAATTTTCATGGAGTGCATATGATTATCTTTGTCAGACATCTTACTCCACCCTGCTCCTGTTTCCTTTCTGTATTTCCTTTCGTTTTGCTTAACAGACTTGTGTGTTGCAGTTGAGTAAAGTTTGGATGAGACTAATTTTGAAAGTTGAAACTATTTTAGAGGCTGGAAGAGTCTCTGGCAGAGGTGGGACAGATGGAAGTGGATGCTGATTGGCAAGCCGAGGTGATCAAGCGACTGGAAAACGCAAAGGAGAGACAGGAGAAGCAAAGAGAGCGACTTGTGAACCTCAGCAAACAAACACGTTCTAAAGAGGAAGAAGTAGTTCAGCTAATGCTGGAAGTGGAGGGAAAGCAGGTGAGAATTCACATGTTAAAGGCGCGGTCACATGATACAATATGAAACACAATATGTCCATTGCATATTGTCAGTATGGTGGTGATGTATGTAGCATAGCTGAAACAGAAGTCACTCTCAAACCAAGCAGCTTTCTGTTGGTCATCGTGGTGCATCCACGTGACCAAATTAAACCTGTTGTGAAACTTTCACCCTCACACAAAATTCCCAATGACAATGGTAAATGTGACTGCACCTTTAGTGTGTTGTTTGCTGTATCAGGTAGACAAATTTCATTAAAAATATAATTTCCTTTCAATACAACATGCAAAAGACCAATGACATTGTTTCGGTCCCAGTGGGATGATGTAGTAGCTAAGCAAGCTAAACTGGAGGAGGAAAGACGGGTGGCCGCCACTGTTAACGCCCAGCGGAGGTCACTTATCTCTCAGGAAACAGAAGAGACTGAGAAACATGACAAGCTGCAAAAGAGTCTAGAGGATTCATTGAGTGAGTTAAGACAAACTCTTCTCACATAACGTAATAAAGGATTTGATTGAAACATGAGTACAGTTTTAAAATTACTTCCTTGTGAGGATACAATCAGTTGAAAAAGTCTATTAAACTTTACATGCTAACAAGAGGTAATCAAGTTATTTGTGTGTGTCTGTGTGTGTTTGTAGATCATCCAAAGAGACTCAGATCTCCCTGCTCTTCGAGAGGCCTGCTGCACAAGACCCAGAGTGAGACCACCAACATTTCCTTGATCAATCAGTCAGGCGATTCTACTGGCTGTGAGTATTATTAGTATAAACATTGAGTTTTATTGTCATAACCAAACATGATTTAATGAAGCAACAAGCGATAAGATGTGCACTGCTGCTTTATAGTTTCTTTAGATCGTGGCAGAGGGGAGCTTGACTCTAAGGAAAGGGAGTTGATGCAGGAAATCAGAGAACTGAGGACGAAATTAGCTGCCAGAGCCAGAGCGACTGACTTCGTCTCGCCCTCAACAAGCTCTGTACACTCTCACTGACAACACGGTCACCGCCAACCAGTGTGTGTGGAACCAGGCACACGTTAAAGAGGATCTGAAAGAAAATCATTTTAGATCATATGAGAAGCATGCTCAGTTTATATTTGCTTTACAACGACGCTAAACTGGACATTATTCATTGATTTCAGATTTATTCTGATGATAGTTTTAATATTTTGTAAATGTATTTTATTATTTGTATTTTTTTTAAAATCTTTTTCATGTTTTTGTATTTAAAAATGTGTCAATAAATTTTAATAAAAAATATGAAATATAATTTAACAGTTTGAACTACTTTTTTTTACTTTTCATTACATTTAAATATTCAATTTAATTACAATTTATTTTTTTATTTAATGTATTCCTGTAATGGAAAAGCAGATTTTAATGTTTTTAAAAGAATTCTATTATGCCCATCAAGGTTGCGTTTATTTGAAAAAAAAATGCAGCAAAATATATTGAAATATTAATACAATTCAAAATAATTTGATGTAGTTTAATATAATTATATATTTTAAACTGTGATTTATTCCTGTGAGGGTAACGCTACTGTTTTTTTTTTCTCTCAGCAGTGTCACATGATCCTACCTAAACCGTCATACAATTTTCAGGACACTTTGATAGTAAGATCAAAAGAACAGCATTTATTTTTAACAAATCTTATGTAACATTATAATCGTCTTTACTGTCACTTTTAATAAATGTAGTGCATCCTTGCTAAATCAAAGTATTATTTAAAAATGTATACGCTATTTTACTGGAAATATTTTTCTGACGTGTTTTTAAAAAACCTAGCGTGTCGACCAACGAGACTGCATTTTTGGGCGTCATAAACTTATATAACTATGGTCATAAACGCATTCAAATGTTTTCTGTTTAGACACCTCACTAAGTTGTAAAACATTCATCTTATTTCTGACGACAAAACCGTTGTTGCTGGGAGGTGTTGATGACGTATCTATATCGGCGGCATTGAGCACTTCCGGCTTTGGGTGCTGATGAGACTGGAGTGAACTCAGGTGATGCTTTGTGTTTTCGTTTAGCTGTTGATGCTCATGTGTAGATTTATAGCCTCTTATTTCAGTATTTACGCGATAGAGCGCAGCAGACTTTGTCCTGTTTGGGTCGAAATAAAAAAGTCAGTATAGTTCAATTATTACGTTATATCGTATAGCTTACAACAGGCTTTGTTGCGGATTCATTGAAATGCAACGACAGCCTTTTGTGAATGAACAAGATTTTGTTTTTAGTTTACCTGACTGTGTTTTCTGTTTTTATCTCTTGTCGGTAGTGCATTTATGGACCACAATCACTAATTTCTCATTGCAGAATTTAAGGATAGTATACAATCTATTATAATGTAATTTTCCACATCCATTTTTTTTATTTCTACGTGTAATTTGTGAGGTTCACGAAACAGATCTACAAACAAGTGTAAATTACTTATTTTAGTTTGTATTCATTTGCTAATTTGTTAATATATTACAGATACATATATTACAAACAGTCCTAAACTTGTCAATTTATATGGTATTTAGTGTTAATTCAGACACAATATGTGCCTGTGTACATTAGACTAATGGGGCTCTACAAAGGCTGATCTTCTCAGTAAACATTAAAATTAAGCTTAATGTATTTAACTTCAGCTAAATGCATAATGTAGACACCAAACATACCTTTACAAAATGACAGATGGTCTCTAATGTGTCTCTCTCCGTCGAAAGTTTGTGTGGCATAGTAGCACACGTGTGCACGAGTACTAAAATTAAAACTAAAATCGTTCATACTATACATAGATTGAACGACACAGAAGATGGCTGATAGAAGTGACCTGAAAGCTGAGCTTGAGCGCAAAAAGCAGCGCTTAGCCCAGATACGAGAGGAGAAAAAAAGAAAGGAGGATGAGAGAAAGAAAAAAGAGGTAGGTGCTGTTTTTGTTGGATATAATAGCCATTTATCATTTTATGACCTGCAAATATTTCTTATGTGGCACTCAATGATTGACCTATGATGCAGTCTGAGATGCTTCAGAGGGCCGAGAATGTGTCAGAAGACTCGGACCTGGACAGAAAGAGAAGAGAGACCGAGGCGCTCCTGCAGAGCATTGGAATTTCACCAGAACCACCTTTAGGTATGTGATACTTAACATACAGCTGTCTGTGCATGTACATAATGTGTGTAAGATACATCTTTATGAATGTGCATGCCACCTGCTTGAATGAAATGAGAAAAGGAATCAGCACAAGTGTTTTATAATGCAAAAGAAAAAAAATTACATCTCACTCAGCAGTCTGTAGTGCTCTATGAGGGCTTCCCCTAACCTTGTGAAAAAGTACAGTATAGTTTTAAAAAGAGTATACTTAATATTCTTATCGAATATATTTGAGTATCGTTACAATGTAATATTTTTTGGACACTGAATTAAGTTAACTGTAATTAAAATATGTATTATAGTTTAAATTTATAATGAATGCAATTAGCTGAACTTAGCTAAGCTGAGCGCTTTGTAAACCACTTAAGTAGAACTTTTTACATGTAATTTCATAATTACTTCTCGTGTCTTTAAAATATATTTAAAGGGGTCATATGATGTGATTTAAATTTTTCCTTTCTCTTTGGAGTGTTACAAGCTCTTGGTGCATAAAGAAGATCTTTTAAAGTTGCAAAGACTAAAGTCTCAAATCCAAAGAGATATTCTTTATCAAAGTTAAGAGTCAGCCACACCTACCTAAAACGGCTCGTTCTAACACGCCCCCACATATCTACCTCACTATGTGGGGCTCGTTCTAACACGCCCCCACATATCTATGTCGCTATGTGGGAAGATTTGCATAACGGCGCCCAAATGTTCACGCAAAGAAAGAAGGCGTAACTTTTATTTTCGCCGTAGTTTTGTTGTTTCTGCCGCCATGTCGTAAAGACGCTGTGTGTTTCGTTGTGAAAGCAAAACTACTTTGTTTGGTCTTCCAAAAGAGGACGATATCTGCTTCGTCATGCCTGGAGCTGATCCGTGTTGGTTGCTGAGGAAATACATCAACTTTGCGCTGTGGATCGCCGGATTGGCTTTCACCGTGGACGAAGCGGAGTCCAGCCCGTAGTCGTCACATGTCCTTCCAGATGCTCCTTCGTCGAAATCGCCAGCCGCGCCGTTCTCAAGCTCGCTCGCCTCTGCTCACTCTAGCCCTCCCGCCGTTCCTCACGCTAGCCTCTGCTCACTGTAGGCCGCGGTGTGTGACGCTGTTTCGTTATGAAAGCGAAACTACTTTGTTTGGTCTTCCAAAAGAGGACACGACTACAAATCAGTGGTTAAGTTGTATTTACAACACTGTTCCAGAATCTTTAAAATGTACTGCTGAATGCACTGACAAGCTTTTATAGTAATCTAAAATCAACTTCTTTTGAAACTTGTATATCATGTATTTGCAATGGTGATCTTGCAATTTAGTGCATTTAAAATATATTAACTTGAAATATAATATCAAATAACACTACAGTTATAATTAATCAAGTACTTTACATTTTAGTACGTTAGTCAACACATCAATATAAGTGTACTTTTAAGCATAATTGGTGCATCTTTTAAGTGGGTTAAAAACAGTCATGAATGTGTATTCTCTTTATAAGTATATTTAAGTGGCATTTTTTATTAATATTATCAGTTGCAGTTAATATTATCAAATGCAGTTTTTTTTTTTATTATACTTTTATTGGAAGTGCACTACAAGTGCATATTCAATATAACTAAGCACACTTTTTCACAAGAGTATGGATCATGTCTGACCAATTTGTGCTGTTTTTTTATATAAAGGGCATGTTGTCCAATGTTTTTTTTTTTTTATCTTTGCGGGAATGTCTTGTGACCTCTCTAAAATTTTTGCTAGCTGTAAATCCGATCAGATTTTAGGTCATTTCAGATTTATATATAAGTTAGGTCATGGATTCATCCCCAAAACAATTACTACACTTTTTACTAAATGAATATAAAGATTTTACAGTATTTAATTTAGTTTATTGAACTCATGTCATTTACACTTGAAGTACTTGAAGCGGACTTGACACAAGCTCAATTAGATTTATAAGGTGGTATTTGATGTAAAATTGTAATCATATAATTAGATGAGATGATTGAAAGATCATATAAAATTTGTAACATTATAGAGAGAACTGAAATTCGCTTGACAATCTCTTCTGTTGTTTTTGTTTTTGGATTTTTTTTCTTTGATTTGACCATTTCAATCCATTCTGTTCATTTTGATTTGCCTGTGTCTGCCACTGCTGGCCATCAGTGCAGCCACTGCAGCTTTTAACATGGGATACCTGTTATTTTCATTATTTAGTCCCAACCCCTATGTCTCCCTCTTCGCAATCAGTGAGCCCACCCAGTGAAACTGGAAGTCAGGAGTCCATAGATGGAGGGACAGTGGGAAGGTATGAAATCTGCATGGGTATTTGCTAGGGCTGCACAATAAATCGCATGCGATATTTAATGCGCATCTTGTCAGTGAAGCCGTTCTGTAATCAGCGGTAAATCTCCATCACGTGCGGGCTTTCACATGGAGAAGCATTTACTACACAGAGCCGTTGTTCACTGACAAGCTGTGCAAAATATGATCAATACTGACAAGATGCGCGTTAAATATCGCATGCGATTTATCGTGCAGCCCTAGTATTTGCTATTTGTACACCAAACTGCATAGACTGCATAGATAATCTTTAATCCATTTTGAACTATTTTTATATTCGCTGATATATGGATGTATATGGAGGAATGTTTTAATGCAGGAGTTTTCAAACTGAATTCTACAAATGTTCTAGGAGGTCTGTGGCAAATTTGAGGAGAAAAAAAATATTTTTAGGAATGTTTTTAGAAATGTCCAAGTTTACAGTAAAAATGTAAAAAATATTAATTGTGAATTTCTCTTCAGATTTATACATCTAACAATATTATAACAATGAGCTGAAAAAATACACCAATACAAATATTCAGTATTTTTCTAGATAATATTTTTATTTAATTTGATAAAATTACATTTTATTTGTATTAATTTTGCATATCATGTTTCTTTCTTCACACAGTATAAATGGCTCCTAATATAGTATATTTAACTGCTTTCATATTTTAAGAAGAGGGTCTCTCACAATATGATCATCATATTTGGGGGTCTTTGGCATCAGAAATTCCTGTTTTAATATTATGCATTATTTATTTTATGCATTATTTAGGGGAATTAAATATTTTATGAGAAAATTATTTGATGGATAATATTATTTCTTTTAGGATAGTTGTGCATTATTTCTTAAGTCAAAACTGACACGATTCATGCAAGTTTTTAGCTATTTTATTATTATTATTTTATTTCTGTAATCTCCTTAAGACTAAGTTTAATGTTTTTCCTTTTCCCTACATCTTTTGTTGGGGACATCAGATATCGGTAAGGAGAACTATTGATGTTGTCATTGTTAGGTCCTGGCATTTGTTGATGCATCACCCATCAGTGGATGTGGTTTTGTTGTAGCTGGTTTAGAGTATGATGCCACAGTCTATATGTGATCTCATCTAAGAGACAGCGTGTTATCTCATGTAATCATGCATGAAAGAGGGTTATGCACTGCTAGTGAAACTGCAGGACCTAATCATGCATGCTCTTAGTCTCATCCCTCCTAACCATTATTTGATGTATTCTTCTGACCTCTCTAGGACGTTACAGTGGGACACCGACCCCTCAGCTCTTCAGCTTCTTGCAGATTCGGTTCATGGGTGAGACTGCCACCTTAAATTTCATTCACATTATTAAACATGATACAGAAAACATTGAGTGTCAACAGAGAAATATATAATAAAACCAAAACTGAAAATTCTGCCATTCACTCACCCTCAAGATGTTCCAAACCTATATCAATTTATTTCTTCTGCTGAAAATAAAAGAAGATATTTTGTAGAGTGTGGGTAACTAAACAGTTTCTGGTCCCCATTGACTTCCATAGATTTTTTTTTTCCATACTGTGGAAGTCAGTGAGGTTTGGTTGCCCACTTTCTTCAAAATATCTTCTTGCTCAACAGAAGAAAGACGTTCACAACTTGAGGGTAAGTAAATGCTTACAGGTCCAAGGCAAACAAACAAGCAAAATGAAAACAACACATTAAAATAGTTTGGGCTTGCTTTCTTAGGGGCAGGATGCAAAGGCTTGGTCCATCAAAAATTGTTCAGATTGATTTCATGCCAAAAGAACTGGTGACATACTCTAAAGAGTCACAGACTCCTGTCGCATCTGATCAGCCTGAAGGTAAAGAGCTGTTTTTATTTCGATTGAATAATTAATATGGAAATAAAACTTAATAGTGGCTTTACCCACAAAACAAATGTCTCGCTGCTTAAACTTTCCAATGACTATTTTCCACAGAGGAGGAGGATGAGGAGCTGTCAGTGACCAAATCTGAATCTGTGCCACAGCAGCTGGAGGAGGAGAACTCTCAGGAGGCCGAAGAAGGCAAGAAGAATCACAGTTAAAAAAAAATATTTTTAAAAGAAATATAACATCTATACAGAGCTGTATGAATATGTGTGCCTTAGATCAACATAGAGAACTGACCAACGAGGAGAAAGAGCAGATTATTCATTCAGAGGATTTCCAGTTTTTCTTCGACCGAAGCATCCGTGTAATGGAGCGTGTGCTGGCCGAGGATACGGACATTTTCTTTGACTACAGTGGGCGAGATATGGAGGACAAAGAAGGGTCAGCCGAGGCTTATGTAACAGTCAAACATACACAGAGTCCCACATGATTACAGAAAAGTTATTCATTAGATGGTACTAGACAGGTTTGTTTAACCTAATGTAGGATGATGGTCGCGTAATGGTTTGAAATCAGGTTTAATGAGGTGACCCAGAAGCTCAAGAGTTGCGCTCAACCTCAAGTGACTCCTGGGAAACTTACTGTAAATTGCTTTGGATGATTGTATCAGAATGCAAAGGTTTGTTTTGTTATCAGGGACATGCAAGCCGGATCAAACTTGTCTTTTAATCGACATTTCTATGATGAGCATTGGTCCAAACATCGAGTCGTCACTTCCTTGGATTGGTCACCACAGGTACTTTATTAATAAACCGCATTAATATAGGGAGTGCTGGTTAGTAACTGATTACATGTCATCTGGATTACTCCAGTATGTAATTATAATTCTATTACATTTTACAATGCTTATAATCAGATTACAGTTACTTTTATGGATGACATGATTACATATTATTCACACAGTGGTGGGTAATTATTTATAATTTATTGATTCACCCTAATTCTTATTTTTTTCTCTTTAAAATTGTTCATTCTAAAAATCCTCACCACTTACATTTAGAAAGTCTTCCAATTTTGTGGAATTATTTATTTATTTTAATTTTACATTTTTATGATTTCATAATAATTATTAGCTTTTCACAAACTCACAAAACCCATGCAGTTCTTTCACAAACCCCAGTTTGGGAAACATTGACGTAATGTTTAATGCACTTCATGATGATAGCAAAGAATGTAACATTTTCATTCTCTCTGTTTTTATACATAGTAATCCCATACAAATCTATGTGATAAACAAAAAAAAAAAAATCTTAACAGTAAGTAAAAATTAGTCCGAATACATTGCCTAATATGTGTAATTCAATCGATTAAGTTATTAACTACAGTTTTTGTCATGCAATCTGTAATCAGTAACAGACTCCAATTTGCAAGTAATCTAGCATATCCACGATATGTACAATGATATTGACATGTAGCACATTGTATTCAGTCTATTATTCTATTTGCAGTATCCTGAATTGCTAGTGGCCTCATACAACACTAATGAGGATGCACCTCATGAGCCAGATGGAGTTGTGCTGGTCTGGAATATGAAGTTTAAGAAGACGACCCCCGAGTACATATTCCACTGTCAGGTTTGAATTCCCATTGCTTCCTATTAAATAACCCTCAATGCCTGAATGTTGTTCCTTTCAGCAGCATTTGAATATACTGTAATACTTTAATATTTTTTAATTATATACTGAGTATGTGTTTGAGTAATCAGCTTTTAATGAAAAAGCCTGAATCTAAATTGAATTTCTATTAAAATACACAAACAATGGAGCTCAACTTTCAAATGTTGTCTGCGTCACTAATGCACATCATTCTCTGTTTGCACTGATGTGACTTCTGAATGAACTCTCAATACTCAGCTCATCGTCTGTATGCTCACATTGTGCAAATCGACCTTGATGGAGGGCGAGCTGACGTCATATTTGCCAAAACAATAACCATAGCAAAGAAAATGGTACTGGTACACTCAACCAATACTGCATTTTATGGTTTTCTCTTGTAGTCCTCAGTGATGTCAGTTGGCTTTGCTCAGTTTCATCCCAACTTGGTGATTGGAGGCACTTACTCAGGACAGATAGCACTGTGGGACAATCGAAGTCACAGGAGGACCCCAGTGCAACGGACGCCCTTGTCTGCAACTGCACACACTGTAAGACCATCAGTTAAAGATAAAATGTTTAAAAATAGAATGCAGTGTGTTAGTGGTTTAACGGTTAAAAATCTGAGCTGAAAACACTAATGTTGCCAGGTCATTGAGGTGACCCAGAAACTGAAGAGCTGCACTCAACCTCAAGATATTCCTGAGAGACTTTGCAAAACGCATCTTATGAGAATGAAAGACTCTGTTTTTTATTGTGTAAACTTACTGTAAATTGCTTTGGATGATTGTATCAGAATGCAAAGGTTTGTTTTGTTATCAGGGACATGCAAGCCGGATCAAACTTGTCTTTTAATCGACATTTCTATGATGAGCATTGGTCCAAACATCGAGTCGTCACTTCCTTGGATTGGTCACCACAGGTACTTTATTAATAAACCGCATTAATATAGGGAGTGCTGGTTAGTAACTGATTACATGTCATCTGGATTACTCCAGTATGTAATTATAATTCTATTACATTTTACAATGCTTATAATCAGATTACAGTTACTTTTATGGATGACATGATTACATATTATTCACACAGTGGTGGGTAATTATTTATAATTTATTGATTCACCCTAATTCTTATTTTTTTCTCTTTAAAATTGTTCATTCTAAAAATCCTCACCACTTACATTTAGAAAGTCTTCCAATTTTGTGGAATTATTTATTTATTTTAATTTTACATTTTTATGATTTCATAATAATTATTAGCTTTTCACAAACTCACAAAACCCATGCAGTTCTTTCACAAACCCCAGTTTGGGAAACATTGACGTAATGTTTAATGCACTTCATGATGATAGCAAAGAATGTAACATTTTCATTCTCTCTGTTTTTATACATAGTAATCCCATACAAATCTATGTGATAAACAAAAAAAAAAAAATCTTAACAGTAAGTAAAAATTAGTCCGAATACATTGCCTAATATGTGTAATTCAATCGATTAAGTTATTAACTACAGTTTTTGTCATGCAATCTGTAATCAGTAACAGACTCCAATTTGCAAGTAATCTAGCATATCCACGATATGTACAATGATATTGACATGTAGCACATTGTATTCAGTCTATTATTCTATTTGCAGTATCCTGAATTGCTAGTGGCCTCATACAACACTAATGAGGATGCACCTCATGAGCCAGATGGAGTTGTGCTGGTCTGGAATATGAAGTTTAAGAAGACGACCCCCGAGTACATATTCCACTGTCAGGTTTGAATTCCCATTGCTTCCTATTAAATAACCCTCAATGCCTGAATGTTGTTCCTTTCAGCAGCATTTGAATATACTGTAATACTTTAATATTTTTTAATTATATACTGAGTATGTGTTTGAGTAATCAGCTTTTAATGAAAAAGCCTGAATCTAAATTGAATTTCTATTAAAATACACAAACAATGGAGCTCAACTTTCAAATGTTGTCTGCGTCACTAATGCACATCATTCTCTGTTTGCACTGATGTGACTTCTGAATGAACTCTCAATACTCAGCTCATCGTCTGTATGCTCACATTGTGCAAATCGACCTTGATGGAGGGCGAGCTGACGTCATATTTGCCAAAACAATAACCATAGCAAAGAAAATGGTACTGGTACACTCAACCAATACTGCATTTTATGGTTTTCTCTTGTAGTCCTCAGTGATGTCAGTTGGCTTTGCTCAGTTTCATCCCAACTTGGTGATTGGAGGCACTTACTCAGGACAGATAGCACTGTGGGACAATCGAAGTCACAGGAGGACCCCAGTGCAACGGACGCCCTTGTCTGCAACTGCACACACTGTAAGACCATCAGTTAAAGATAAAATGTTTAAAAATAGAATGCAGTGTGTTAGTGGTTTAACGGTTAAAAATCTGAGCTGAAAACACTAATGTTGCCAGGTCATTGAGGTGACCCAGAAACTGAAGAGCTGCACTCAACCTCAAGATATTCCTGAGAGACTTTGCAAAACGCATCTTATGAGAATGAAAGACTCTGTTTTTTATTGTGTGGCAAAACAATCCCTTATTAGTCTTGGAAAAATATTCTTATCATGGTCTTTCCTTAAAAGAATATAGATGACAAAACTGTCACATGTTTTATGCAGCATCCTGTATACTGTGTGAATGTGGTCGGAACACAAAATGCCAACAACTTGATCACAGTATCCACAGATGGCAAGATGTGCTCCTGGAGTCTGGACATGCTCTCACAGCCTCAGGTGTCCAGATAACACATTTAGACCGATTGAATTATTGTCATTTGAGATTTGACTGATATTAAACAATACATCATATGTCTGTTGTTACTCACAGGAGAGTATGGAGCTGATCTACAATAAGTCAAAGCCGGTGGCCGTCACTTGTATGGCCTTCCCTGCAAGTGATGTGAATAACTATGTGGTAGGAAGTGAGGAGGGCACTGTTTACACAGCATCCCGCCATGGAAGGTCGGTCGTTCCTGCAGCATAACATATTAATAACAGAATTTTCATATTTGGGTCAAGTATTCTGTAAATGATATCTTTGTATATTAAAAACTCTTAATGAAAAACAACTTTACTATTAACTTGAACTTGCTTAACTCGTCCCATGCAGTAAGGCTGGTATTGGTGAAATGTTTGATGGGCATCAGGGTCCTGTGACTGGAATCAGTTGCCATAACGCTGTGGGTCAAGTCGACTTCTCCCACCTCTTTACCACTTCCTCATTTGATTGGACAGTCAAACTGTGGTCAACCAAAGTAAGAGTTGTTTTGGAATTCATGTGTTGCTCGATATGTTTTTTGATCCTGTAGCATTATATAACTATTCCATCTCTCTGACAGCATAACAAGCCCTTGTATTCCTTTGAAGACAATGCAGACTATGTTTATGATGTCATGTGGTCTCCAGTGCATCCAGCGGTCTTTGCTACAGTGGATGGCAATGGTCGTCTGGACCTCTGGAATCTCAACAACTACACAGAGGTCAGGGGCACCGCAGCTCATTACATTCTTTATTCAGTCATCTGTCTTCTGTATTATATAAGAAGAACATTCATTTCATACTTTAATTAATATTAGGATAGGAGGACCCCTACCCCTGGGTTAAACTTATCCCAGATGTCATCTGATTTTTGCAGAATATGTTATCTGATATTATTTGTAATGTTGTTGTTGTTGTTGTTTTGTTTTTTTTTTCAAAAAAGGTGTCATTAATGTGAAATATTAAATTAAATAATATATGCAAATTATGTATGTTCAAAGGTTTGAGGTCAGTAAGTGGTGTGAAAAAGTGTTGGCCCCCTTCCTGATTTCTTATTTTTTTGCATGTTTTTGCAAATCTAAATTAATTACTATGTCCACAAATCCTCCATATCCAACATGAAATTAATTCCTAGATCACAATTATACAATGAAAAAAATTATATCATTTAACCTCAAACAATAAATCTAATATGTGCACATGACAAGTCAAAATTAATAAGAACATAACCACTGAATAAATGTGTTGACATTTGACATAAATGTCATTTTCGCTCCCAAAACAAGTTTTCTGTGTGTACCAGGTGCCGTCGGCAAGTGTGACAGTGGAGGGAGGATGTGCCCTGAACCAGGTCAGATGGGCATCAGGGGGCAGAGAGGTGGCCGTGGGTGATTCAGAGGGCCATGTTTGGATCTATGATGTGGGAGAGGTAACAACACCTACATTATGAGTACATGAACACGTGTAGCACTCTCTAATATTCGGATGAATTATAAATATTTGCACTCAAATTCAAATACACAGACTGATCAAACAATGTGCAAATTTCAACAGTCACTAATTGTGCTCTACCATGAAGATGTGATGCAGAAGTTGGTTGTATCTCTATTTTAGCAGTTAGCCGTGCCACATACAGACGACTGGAGCAAATTTGCCCGTACGCTCATGGAGATTCGTGCGAACCGAGGGGATGGAGAGGAAGAAGGTGCTTTGGAGCAGCCTGCTTAAGACATACACACACATTTACATTCAGTGAGAAACACGTAAAGATACATTGAAACCGATGCTTGATATAAAGTGAGTGAATCACACATTCACGCTGCTGTGATCACAGGTCTTTTTTCTTTTGCCTACAAAAGTCTATCTATAGCATGGGTGTTAATTAGCAATAACTCCTCTTCCAATGCTAATAGTTAATTCCAGAACACACACAAGTGAGAATGGGTTGATCTAACATATATCTAGGGTTTGCAGTGACTAGGAGTGAGCCGATGTGATCATACTGTATCAAAACAGCTGTGCCGGAATTACAGCTTATTTTACATATGTGAAAGTACAAGGTCATACTGAGATACATGGAGAATGTATTGGCCGTTATGTAAAAATATATTACAGCAAAACTTATGAATGACTTTTTTTCCTTTCACCTTTTATGTCGTATGTGTGCATAATTTAATACCAACTGCAGCATAAAGCAACTGTAAAGTGTGAACTTACAATAAAGGTCATTGTGTCTCAAATCGTGTTTTAATCTTCATTTAAGCAGTAATTTGTCCAAAGTGCGGGTGATTAAAAAGTTTGACTGTCAATGTCATATTACTCCATGATGTTTTCGTGTCATTAAACCTTTTATCTTTAATCACAATGACAACAGATTCTTTGTTATCCAGGTTTTTTTTCCCTCCATCATCAGCAACTTTCATGGACGCACACGGCCGCACGTAGAAGGCGGGATCCTGTTACCATGACAATTACGTCAATATTAGTGTCGGGTAACTAAAGGTCAAACTAAAGACAAGCCAGAGACGGAAGGAAACAGGCTCGGAATGGCGGAGACTAAAGGTTTTTTTGCAGCAAAAGCCGGAGGAAATACAGTAATAAACTGTGGGTTAATCGCGTTATCGCTTGAACGGCGGTGCTTTGTCTAAATTGAACAGGATACCCATATGTTACGAGGTGCTGGTGCGGCGGGAAGGACAGTCCATGCTAGTTTTGTCTGTAAATTGGAGCAAAGCTGTAGAGCATAGCTACCGTTAGTTAGCCGTGCTGTGTTGTTCCGTTTAGAAGCAGAATGACTTTTGCTAACTCTCAGTGCCGTATTAGAGACAAACCCAACGCCTGGCTGGCTCTAGATCGCTTTTGTGAGGGTAGAATGCAGTGCAGCTATGGCTTGACTGTTTGCTTCCTCTTTACCCAACTTGGTAGCTGATAGCAACACAAGCTTACTTGGTGCAAGTTCTTCTTATTATTACAACTCTTTGCGTGCGGTAGATTGTGCTCGAGTCTGTCTGAAAATTGACCGATTTTCGTATTCCCAAGCAGAGAAACAAGGTTGACCCAATGTCAGTCTACACATACGAGTGTTTTTGTTATTATTGTTGTTTTGTTTCGCTCAAACTCGGGTCGCATAGGGCTGTTTTTTACGGTGATGCTCATACCGCAATTCCAGTTGTTGTTTTAAAATTAATAACTTGTGTTGAAGACGAAAATATTATCTAAATCGACGCAAGCATATTTGCATTAAATGTCTGTGATTAGACCGTGGCTCTGTTCAAATCCGCAAGGTCTTCATCCTCATCGCGGTCCCTTTGTCATTGACGTGAAGGAGAGAGGACCTTTAACTTTCAACTCGGCTTTTGCTGTATTTTCACTGCTCGTGTGGACTGTAGGGGGCAGCAAAATCACCTCAAACATTTCCTTGGTGTTCATATAAGAATTCACTTAAATTATACTTGTTTTGTCTGTTTATTTTACATTCATTGTGTGTCGTTTTTATAAGCTGGTTGTTCATGCCTGTAAACATCCCCGACTGGAAGCTGTGCTATCCGTAAAACAAGCTTTCAGTTGGATGTTTGCTGCCATCGTCCAGTTCTTTCGTCTTGATATGCGTGTTTAGTTAAACAGTAATGCGTCCTAAAGGTTGTATAACAACTTAATTATAGCTTAACAACGATATGTACATGTTAACTTGTTTACATGTGTGCCATCTGGATCTATTGAAATCTATATAATGTTTTCTGTGGTAAACTTGCTAATATTCCAATGTAGTCGTTGTAAACATCCTACACTCAGCTGTAATCTGCAAACGAGGCTGGGGGGAGGGTGTTTGCTGTGACTGACTGGAGCTCCTCTGTCATGTAGGAACACACTTTACTTTACATGAATGCTGAAAGGAGAAAAAAGGCCGAGGCTGATAAAGTCGAATATTTACTTTAAGCTGTTTTTATTCTGTTTTACTCCATTGTGAATATCATTTACCCAAATAAACACTTTTTAATCAAATTAATGTGTATTGTTATTAATAATTATTGATTTAACTGATGTTCTTGTTGAGGTGTCGAGTTGCTATACTAATGCATAATGGCAGTCAGAGGCCTTTACATGTACACCTCTCTCATTTTGATAAGGGTTTAAACATTAAGTTCATTTTAAGGAAAACATGTTTGAATGTCGCATTACTGATTACAAGAACACAGCAAGTTTAACCTCCAAGAACATCCAAGTAGGGCAAAATGAACTCCAGGCCGCAGGTGGCGCGCGCTTCGACACCGATGCTTTTTTGCTTGAAGACGAAGATCCATCCGCCATATTTGTTATCGCAGATTCGACAGAAACCTCTGCAGAAGTAATTTAAGTATAACGAATGCATTTAAATTGCTCCCTGGCAATACAAACAACGGTTAAATCATTTTCGAGGCTCTTTTACTTATTGCTGATTTAAAAAGAATGGATCCAGTGCAAGCAGGTAAGGAAAAACGCGATTTTCAGGATAGCTGCGTTCCGAGGAAACGGCTAGTTCCGACGATTCGATAAGGAGAAATAAATTAGGTAAAACTAGTGGCTTGCACCAACAAAAGTAACTTTTGCCAGAGGATGCTTTATACATAAATTCAGTTTTATGTCCGCTGTTTACATTTCTTTGTTGAAATAATAAATTTTCCAACTCTTTGAGCATAAACGTCATCTTATTTAATGAAAACCATTTCCAGTGCCTAAGAGAAAAACACGAAACTGGTCGCGAGTTTACAAAAATGAGATGGCATGGCAGGGAATATTGTTGGTTTCCTTTTTGGAAAAACCCGGGGTTTAACAATATAATTAAACGTAATACAACACGTCTTTGCTCTTGAAAATCAGTCTTGGTATGCAGTTTAGTAAGGGGTTTATGAAATGTATTATTGCATGCCATCTATTGCATCTTGTTGAAGAACCCTATCGCAGATAAATTAACAGTGTTGTAATGACATGAAGCTAAACTGCAACTACTAATCAATATGCGTATTAATATCAGTGTTAATAAATATAATCCTGATTTGAAAGTGTTTAAATTGAACATATTTAGACGCTCTTATTTTGAAAGGGCTGCCTGATGCTTTTGAATAATTACTCCAGTGAATTATGTGAGGGAAGGTTTTTAAAACTCACAAATTGTAAACAAAACGATTTACATGTAGAAGACAAATAATAAATAAATATAGTTAGATATTACATATCTTTAGAGCCTTATATAATTTACCTATAATAACCTGCGTAGTAGTATGTATGCTACTTTTTGAAGGATTCACGATAAATCTTAGTACTGGGCAAATTAAAAGCCAAATGTTGTTTATAGGAGAGACTTTATAACTTAACTGTAAATTGACCTGAATTACAAATAATAAACCGAATAAAGACTTAAGCTGCTGTTTTTACATTCACAGACGGTTCATCATTCTTCATGTGCAAAATATGCAACTTGTTCTCTCCCAGTAAACCATTGCTGCTGTCTCATGTTAATGAGACTCACTCCAATGAAGGAGGTGATCCTGACACTTTTATTATAGCACTTAAGCCTTTAACAACTCCGGAGCCACAGGGTTCAGGTAAGCAGCTTTGAACCCAGAAATCAACTTGTATTGGGCATTATTAAGATCCAAACACTGAAAATAAAGTAATTAGAGACAGACGATTATAATGTCAAGCTGATTTGTATAACATACTGTATATTCATTGAAAGTTTTCCAAAAACACAACACCATTCCAAGAACATACCTCAGGCAGGATTTTTACATTCCACAACTTCACACATCTAAAGCTTCTTCATGTCAAGCTGATTTAAGCTTGAAGTTCCAATTTAAGCTGATTTAAGCTTAATTTTCATAATGTGATGAAAGCTGTATTATCCTATGTTAAAAAATGTAATTTTAAAATCATTACAAGAATATCTTGTTTATCTTGCAGAAGTTGTTGCGAGAAGAAAGCGTGGAAGACCAAAAGGCTCTACTAAGAAAGTCCAACCAGAAAAGGTCCAGAAAAATACACCCAATCAGCAGAAGAATGAGTCCACAGAAATACAACCGCTGGCAGTAGCTGAAGAGCCAAGTGAGGATGGCAGTGATCTGGAGTGCAAGAAATGCAATCGCGTGTTCAGCAACAGGAGACAAATCTCCAAACACATTTGCTTCATAGGACTGAAAGAGGCCGCTGATGATGTAGAGTATAATGGTACAAATTCATGCCAGGTAATGTTGTAGCTCTTTCTGCTTTCTGAACTGCCACACGTTTCACCTGTCAACTTTATTGCTCAGGTAATAATACTGATGCAAATAAAATCAGTGATGAAGAGGAAGAGAAAGAGAGGACACCAAAGAAAGCTTGCGCGATGCGGACAGATAAGCTGTTCAGTGCAAAGGACCCTGAATCAGCAAGCGGCAACAAAAACCCTATTATTAGTGTGGTCCTTACCAGTCACGAGGCCATGCCTGGTGAGATGTACATGTGATGTCAAGTGCTTTAATAGTTGAGGGAAGCATTTCAACTAACTGTAAGTTTTGCTTTATTGCAGGTGCCTCTAAGATAGTTCCTATTAAAGCAGCTCCAGCTGAACCATCCACCCAGACTGTTGCAGACGCAGGTTCCCAGGAGGCAGCAATGAAAAGGGGATACCAGGAATATGCCATTCAGCAAGCTGCTTATGAAGCACCCCTCAAATCAAACAGGTTTGTATTTCATGGTTTTTCTACATTTAAAATGTTAATTTTAGATTTACAAATCTAGTGCAATTGTCAAAGCACCAAAGGACAGAGTATTAATATAGTAATTATACTGCCATTGCATTACTTTAGAAGCAATACAACTTTAGAGGGAAAAAAAAGAGAAAAATTATATAGAAGTAATTTGGAAATATCAGGAAATTAGGAAAAAGTCATGGAAATTTCTATAGTAGTATTAGTGTATTTACGAAATCGGCTAGGAATATCTATCTATCTATCTATCTATCTATATCTATCTAAAAAATCATAGAAATTTCTATAGTAAATGTAGATTATGTAATTATGTTATTGCTAGACATGACTTATTTTATTTATATTATTTCTATGGATTAATTAATTTACTTATTATTCATTTATTTAATCTACCTCTAACAATTTTTTTATCCCTAACCAGTAGTCATAAACAACTAAAGAAGCTATGGAAAAGTAATAAAAAATAAATAAAAATGAAATTCATTGGGTCAAAATATGTGAGACCCTGACTAAAGCAATTTGACATATACAATTTGTTGCATTTGTACTGATCTTGTGAAGTGATTTGGTACATTGATATGAACAAATCATATCTCTCGCCACAGGTTAGGACAGACGCAGCTTAAAATCTTCACATGTGAATACTGCAATAAAGTCTTCAAGTTCAAACATTCACTGCAGGCTCACTTAAGAATCCACACCAATGAGAAACCATTCAAGTGCCCGCAGTGTGACTATGCCAGCGCTATAAAGGCCAATCTTAGCGTTCACATGCGGAAACACACCGGGGAGAAATTCAGCTGTGAGCTGTGCTCATTTAATTGCCTCAGCAAAGGACACCTCAAAGTGCATGTGGAGCGAGTGCACAAGAAGATCAAGCAGCACTGCCGATTCTGCAAGAAGAAATACTCCGACGTGAAGAACCTTCTAAAACACATCCGCGAGACTCATGACATGAACGACAAGAAGGTACAGGACTCCTACAATGAGTATAGCCTCCAGACCAGGGAGGGCAAGAGACAGCTTCTGTACAACTGTCAAATATGCCACCGCAAGTTCAAGAACGAGCTCGAGCGCGACCGTCACATGATGGTTCATGGCAACAAGAGACCCTTCGGCTGCGAACTCTGCGATCACGGCTCAACCAAATTCCCAGCCTTGCAAGCCCACATCCGAAAGCATCCCTTCATCTACGTGTGTGCCATTTGCCATGAAAAATTTGTCAGCTCTGTGCGACTTAGGTCACATCTCCGAGAGTTCCACTCGGAATCGGATGAACCCTCTGCTTTTGCAGACTCCATCAATTCCAGCTTTTGCTTGCTCAAACCAGGCGATGACATTCAGAAGGACATGTTGAATCAGGATGAGCTTAAGATCACAGAAGAGCTGTCGCAGCTCAATGCCCAGGAGCTGTTAACCACAGAAATTACTTGCATGGCTCAAGAGGACCTTCAGACTCAATGCTCTGATAGTTTAGAGGTGGAGTCAGACCTTCTTGTACAGAACTCAAAGGATGAAAATCCCATTTCAGACAGTATAAATAAGACCGACACACAGACACAAGAGATGACCTGCGAAGATGCGATAAATGCCCAAAGACTTCAAGATGATCCAAATAAAATGGAGTGCAGTATGGCAGAAGATCAGAATCCTGCTGGAGGACCTGCACCGTTGACACCTGAAAAAGCACAAACGCACTCTGAGCAGTTAATATCAAAGGATACATTGCCTCAAACCGAGGAAGAGGCGATTGCGCCACAAACTAACGCAGATGAGGACTTACTCGATTCAGAGCAAGAAGAGATATCTGCTTTTAAGCAGATTGTAGAGCAGATGCAAAAACGACAGCTTAACATGGAAGTGTTTGAATGGATTCGGAAAGTGTTCGGAGACCTTGAATGCGAATACTGTGGTATGAATATCTAATATATGATACAAGAGTGCACAATCCTGTTCCTGGAGATCCTATTATCTTGCAAAGTTCAGCTCTGATCAAACAACCGAGCCAGCTAATTAAGATCTTCAGGAACCTGTTGATAATTGCAGACAGATGTGTTGTAGCAGGGTTGGAAATGAGCTCCAGAACCAGGGTTGGGCATCCTTGAGCTATTATCTATGAATATCCTGCTTTTTAAATAACATCTCCAACTCCTGTCTTTCTATAACTCTGTGTAATATTCCCTCAACAGGTAAGCTTTTCTGGTATCAGGTGCACTACAATACACATGTACGAACTCACACGAAAGAGCACCTCCATTACTGTTCCCAGTGCAATTATTCCTCCATCACTAAAAACTGCCTGAAGAGGCATGTCATCCAGAGACATTCTGACATCCTGCTGAAGTGTCCCTCTGAAGGATGCCTTTACTGTACACCTGACAAATACAAGCTTCAGGCTCATCTCAAAACCCATTCGGACATAGTGAGTGTCTGTAGTCTGCTTATTCTTGAGATATAGGGGAAATTGCTTCTTCATCAGATCTTATTTCTTTCTCATCTTTAGGTCAAAAGAAGTTTTACATGCTCAGTATGTCAAGAGTCTGTTCCTGAGGACAAAGTTAGAGCTCATATTAAAAGCAACCATCCAGGTAAGGACAACTAAAACACTCTCAAATGTCCCACAAGATCCCTAAACTAATGAATGTGTTGTTGCTGTACAGATGTGTCGCTGAACCACATCTCGGAAACGTTGGGAATACGTGTACATGTGAAAGGAGTGATTGGGAAACGAGCCTCCAAATGCCCGTACTGTGATTGCTTCTTCACAAGGAACGGGGCAGATCTTCAGCAGCACATATGGGCTCATGAAGGTGGGTTTTATGTCTTTTTTTTTGGTTACGCTTTATTTCGATAGTCCATTTTAGACATTCTACTAACTATAAGTAACTTTGTAACTACATGTCAACTAATTCTCATTAATTTGCATCTACATGTCTACTAACTCTCAGAGTAGACTGTTAGGGTAGGTTTAGGGTTAGTAGAATGTTGACAAAGAAAGTGTTAGAAGATATTAAGCAGACAGTCTACTAATACTCTACTAACTGCTAGTTGACATGTAGTTGCAAAGTTACTTACTGTTAATAGAATATCTAAAGTGGACTATCGAAATAAAGTGTTACCTTTTTTTTACCTTGTTGTCAAACGTATGCACTTAAATGAACCGCCTCAGTGTACTGATTTTGTTCTGTTCATGTCTCCAGGACTGAAACCGTACAAATGTTCACAATGTGATTATGCCTCAAGAAGTAAAAGCAACCTCAAAGCTCACATGAACAGACACAGTACTGAGAAAACTCATCTTTGTGACCTCTGTGGAAAAAAGTTAAAGTCTAAATGCACGCTGAAAAGTCATAAGCTCATGCACACAGCTGACGGTGAGTCTCTTTCTTTGTGTTTAATACTGCATGCAGTGTTATTTGGACTCGTGTACCTAAGTCGACAAGGCTTGCATAATCTGACGTATTTCCGAGTGGACTTGGACAGGGATATCAAACTCTGCAGTCTGGGGACTGCAAGGGGATGCTAGAGGGGCCATGGAAAATGTACAAACTATATTTTGACAGGAACAAATAAAAAAACTAAATATGAATATAATACTGTGTAAAATACTACCATTCAAAAGTTTAGGGTCGTTCATTTTTGGATAACCAAGGTTGCATTTTTGCATCACAATTACAATAAAATAATAATAATATGAAATATTATTACAATTAAAAATAACTTTTCTATTATAATACATTTTAAAATGTAATTTATTCCTGTGATGGCAAAGCTGAGAATCCAGTCTTCAGTGTCACATGATCCTTCAGAAATCACTCTAATATGCTGATGCTCAAGAAACATTTTTTTCAGGATTATTTGATGAATAGAAAGTTCAAAAGAACAGCACTTATTTGATTTGATATTTATTTATTTATTTATTTTTTGTATCATATAAATGTCTTCTGATCACTTTTGGTCACATCGTTGCTGAATAAAAGTATTAATTTCTTTTAAAAAGTACTACTGATCCTAAACATTACGTATGTTATTGTATGTGTATGTATACATTATTTATTTCTAAATATTCATCTCTTCTTCTCTGCAACGCACGCATGTTCAACAGTAGTTTATTTGTATTTTACCTGTTCAGGGAGTTTTTCTGCACCACTGTTGCATTTTAGAAATATATTTATTATAAACATTTATACAAATAATTTTGAATTGAAAATGTTTCTCTTAACACCCTGATGAAGGCAAGTTAGCCGCAAGGCGTCGGTGCACATGTGTGTTGTTTTTAATGTTAAAGCCATGTGATTAAAGGCTTTTTACTTTTTCACAATATTTTCGAGTGCCTTGGATTGATGAGTTTTTTGATGACATCAAAGAATCCCGCATCCAAAGAGCACCGATTCATGGAGTTCACACCCCTGCAGCATTTTTTGCATATTTTTAGATGTATGTCTCTCTTATAATCTAGTATTCTGTAGAAAATATATAGCCTACTATTAATCTAACAAGTAAACATTTTCCATATAGCATGTGAATAAATAATTTGTTTGAATAATGTGCATTGATGAATTATGCACAAACTGTATTAAAGTAAGTATGATTTCAATTTTGATTTCATGCTGATATTGATAATATATCAGAGGCTTTGATTATTTCTGTGGCATTTTTCTTAATACACAGCCAATCAAATCAAATGTCATTTTGTTGTAGGAAAACAGTTCAGATGTACTGAGTGTGACTTCACTGCTGCACTGAGACCGCATCTCCTTCGTCACATGGAGCAACATGCCTCTTTCAAAGTAACACCATAAAAACATATTTTTGTTTTATGTTGTCATGTGTCCTACAGCCACCACCAAAGCACAATGTTTTGCCTTTCACAGCCTTTCCGTTGTGCGCACTGCCACTACTCATGCAACATTTCAGGTTCCCTGAAAAGACACTATAATAAGAAACATCCTAACGTTCAGTACATCAATGCTGGAACAGGGGCGTCCACTTCCGAAACTGTGACAGAGCAAGGCAAGTCCTTCCTCACCAGAACGAAACCAGCCTTAACCGTACAACATATACGTTGTTGCTTTTTGTTAGACATGCAGTGTTGCCTCAAACTGCATCAGTAATTGAGAAGTGTGTGTGTGTGTGTTATCAGGTGGAGTCAAATGTCCTGTGTGCAATTACGTTTATGGCACTAAATGGGAAATGAACAGACACCTAAAGAGCAAACATGGTCTCAAAGTGGTGGAGATTGGCAGTCTGGGTCTGAATCAGTGGGAGGTGAGTCTCCATTATAATTACATGTTACATTTAGTAAAGACAAGTCATATTTATTTATATAATGCATGAACAACAATAGAAGTTGACCCAAAGTGCTGTACAATAACATTTAGTGATAAATAATATATTAATAGTAAACCTATAATTCACCCAAACATAAATTATCGGTCATCATTTACCCTCATGTCACTACAAACCCATAAGTCTTTGGTTAAATGAAGATATTTTTTATAAAATCTGAGAGGGTTTCTGTCTCTCCGTTGATAGTCCAGTTAATGAAAACTCCAAAGATGGAGTCTCCAAAGATCCAAAAAGGTCATAGATTAAATTAAATCTGTTCGTCATATAAAATGATTGTATCTCTTCACAAGACTTGGATTAAACGGTTTGATTTATATAGATTCATTTTATGATGGCTTCATTACCTTTTTGGTTTCCCTGGACGTTAAATGAAGGGACAGAAACTCAGGTGTCATTAAAAATATCGTAATTTGTGTTTCAAAGATGAACTGAAGTCTTATGGGTGTGGAACAACATGAGGATGAGTAATTAACTGATAGAATTTTCATTTTTTTGTGAATAACAATTTATAATAATCATTAATAAAATACTTTAGAGTTTAGCAAAAAAAGGCTTATTACTCCAGCCTTTTCTTTTCTTGGACTCGGTGACATTCATAATATATTTTCTTTCTGATAAAGCAGTGCATGATTGTTAAATTGCCTTAATCGATGACATATTGTCAGCTACTACACTTGCTTATGATCTTATTGGTGTGTTCATTCAGGTAGTGGAGTCAGTGGAGGAGCCGGCCATGCAGTACCTTCACATAGCTGAGACTGAGGATCCGCAAGGAACAGAGACTGCTGTATCAGCTCTGCAGGACCTGCGCTTCAACACACAAAATGGTCAGAAACAGTTGCTTCATTTCTTGAACAGTTGTTGCATTTCTGTAAAGTTCATATCTAAACTCATCGTGGTCATTGTGTTCAGGTGTTGTGTCTGCCGCAGCGGGAGACAGACTAGACCCGGCGTCTGTCAACATCCTGCAGCAGATCATTGAACTGGGCTCAGAGAATCATGATGCCGCTGTGGCTTCTGTGGTTGCCATGGCTCCTAGTACAGTTACTGTTGTAGAGCAGGTACGGTTTATATGCATATTTGTGTACCTCTCTGCTTCTGGAGAGCTGCCCATACTTATCTACTGCAATTTTATTGAGTTCACAATATATCATCTACACTCTCTGCTATATGATTATTGCTTATGAATTGTTAGGTTTATTGTCTTGCTGTGTTTGGTATCACTTTTATGGACACTTTAGTAACTCCCTATAATCAATTGATAGTCATGTGTTATTCAATATTAATAGTGTCTATATATGAATTTAAAAGGGTCATAACATATACAAGAAAGGTTTAAAAAAGGTTTAATTTTTTATGAAATTATTCTGCAAGAATGTTGACCAAAAATGACACTAAAGACATTTATTATATAACAAAACATTTCTATTTCAAATAAATGCTGTTCTTTTGAACTTTCTATTCATCAAAGTATCCTGGGAAAAAATTAATGGTTTTGTTATAAATATTAAACACAACTGTTTTCAACATTGATAATACTAAGAAATGTTTCTTGAGCACCAAATCAGCATACTAAAATGATTTCTGAAGAATCATGTGACACTGACGACTGGAGTAATGGCTGATGAAAATTCAGATTTATTGTGACAGGAATAAATTACATTTAAAAATATATTCAGATTTTGAACATTAGTGTACATTTTTTCCCGTAAGGTTTACTTACAATATTAACCAAAACATCCATTATTTCATTTTCTCTTATCTTATATATATATATAATGTGTGTGTGTGTGTGTACATATATATATATATATATATTTTTTTTTTTTCTGAAATATGCCACATAAACTGTTCAATTCAGGCTGAAATGTTCAGAGACTATGTTAATAATAAACTTCAGCTGCTTGTTTTTAATGCTGGGTTTAATTAATCACCCAGTTTGAATTATTGATGTGTGAGACATGTATTTATGTATTTAATCTGACGTCAGGCATTTGTGTCATTTTTGTGGTTACATTTTCAATAAATGTGCTTTTGGATCTCTGAAAGTTACAGCATGTCTTGCAGCATGAAGAACTCCTTGAATCCTTTAATAATAAGAATGTTCTGTCCCATCATCCTAGGTGGAGGAGGAAGAGCCGCAGGCCAACCATGCCATGATGATCCAGGGTGCACTGCAGCAGGCCACAGTGGGCCTGGGAGAAGAGCACCATCTTGTGGTTTCTTCAGACGATATGGAGGGCATCAAAACTGTTACAGTGTATACACAGGGAGAAGACGCATCCCAGTTCATAATCTACGTTCAGGAGGCTGTGCAAACTGAGGAGACCACCACAGTATAGAGCATAGTAAGATGGGGTTTTAAAACTACTAGCTAGCTAATTCAAATGCTGTTCTAGTGTTTTGTTTTATTTTGTTCTTTTGCTATAGTTACTCCAGTCAGGTCTTGAACAGACTACTGCAGCCATACCTATAGGTTATAGGGACCTATCTTGCACAACTGTAAATAATCAGAAATGAACAGTAGCAGTGAATAGTCATAGCCTTGTGCTACAGAAAAAATAAATATTTCCTGACTAGGGGAATCAGCAGAAGCAATAAGGTTTTAAGTCTTTGCAAAAATCTTGAGACCTATCATAGTAGATAAAGCCAGTTGCACATAACACAGAATCTATTTTAGAAATTAGAAAAACAATTTCATGTACTATCATTGCCTGCAGGCATAAGTATGTATGTACAGTTACTGTGTGACTCTGGCCTTCTCCACATTTTTTATATAAAACTCCCATACATTGTATGGCTATCATAATAGTAAACAGAGGTATTTAATGGGTGGTGTTGTGTATTATTGATACACTTTTTTTTGCCAGTAAATGAAAGTCACTTTAAAGCGGTCTACGAACACAGCATCAACTACACTACCGTTTAGAAGTTCTAACAATAGGTGAGATTTTTGAAAGATGTCTCTAATGCTCAGCAAGGCTGCGTTTATTTGATCAAAAACATAATTTAAAATAATTTTATTTCAATATATTTTAAAATGTAATTTATTCCTCTGATGACAAAGCTGAATTTTCAGCAGCCATTAGTCTTCAGTGTCAAATGATCCTTCAGAAGTCATTCTAATATTCTGAAACATTTATAATTATTATTATTTATTGCATTTATTTGAAATGAGTTTTGTAACATAAATGACTGTTGATCATTTTAACGCATCCTTGCTGAATAAACATTTTAATTTACTTCATAAAAGAATCTTACTGACCCCAAACTTTTAAATGGTACTGTATATGACTAACTTTATTCAGCTGAACACAAAAGGTATTTTGAAGAATGTTGGGAATCAAACAACATTGGAGGCCATTTACTTCATCTCCCAAGCTTGAAGATTTTTATTAAACAATTCTATACAACATAATATTGCAAGTGACCAAAAGATGTGATTTCAGTGTCTCCTGTTGTCCTCTTCCATCAACTCTGTGACCTGGCTATCCACCAGGCTGTCCTCATCACCATCCTGCTCCTCTTTGTCCTCTTTTTGAAGGCTTCTGGACAACAGAAAATCCTTAGGAGTGATATCATTATCCTTCATCCATTTGGACTTTTTCTTCTTTTTCTCTATGAGTTTCTGCTTCCTAATATCTGCTAGCATATCCAGCTGCTCTTGTGTTAGTCCTCCAGCAGCAGGACTCTGTGTGAGAGAGTCTCTCGCCCCCTTCTCTCGTTTATAGGCTTTGATCTGTTTGTGCAGAGCATCGTGATCGACACCAAACAAAACGGGTCTTTTGTTGTCTTCAGATTGCATCAGCTGCAGTTTGGCCCTTTGGAAGATTGAACAAATTAGAAATTCATTTTAAAAAAATTGATTTCGTTTTATTAGAACTAAATTCTTCTTACCTGACATCATTGGTGGATAAATGATTTACGTTATCTTCATCGGGTCCAAAATCTGCTTTCTTGAGAAGGTTTTCAATCTAATTAGAAAAAGAAAAATCTCATATATATATGTATGTATATATGTATATATATGTATATATGTATATGTATATATGTATATGTATAATATATGTATATATGTATATGTATATATGTATATGTATAATATATGTATATATGTATAATATATGTATATATGTATATGTATATGTATAATATATGTATATATGTATATGTGTATATATGTATATGTGTATATATATGTATATATATATGAAGAGTTCAAATGCAAAAGCCTCTAAGTGCCGTCTGAAATTTTCTTCTAAAATTAGCATTTTTATCAGGCTCCTATATTTATTTTCGGCTATTTCACTTTAATTGCATAAAAACGGACCTATACATTGCCATTAGAGTAAAATCACTGAACCTAAACATAGCAGCCTGATAGCAATGCTCATTTTAGAAGAAAATTTCAGATGGCATTTAGTCTTTTGCATCTGAACTCTTCATATATATAAGATATTCCATCTTTTATCACTGTAAACTCAGTGTAAAGTCTATCGTTGTTACCTCAGTGACAGCAGCATATTGTTTATCTCTGATGAGAACCACAGGTGGAACATTGCCAAGGATTTGGTGAGAGATCAGAAGGTGCCTGAAAAATAAAATAAGCCAAATGATGAAATTCTTTTTTCAACTTCTTAAAGAGGTCATATGATGTTGCTAAAATGAAATATTATTTGGTGTATTTGGTGTAATGAAATGTGTTTATGCGGTTTAAGGTTAAAAAAACACATTATTTTCCACATACTGAACATTATTGTTTCTTCTCTATGCCCCGCCTTTCTGAAACGCGTCGATTTTTACAAAGCTCATCGGTCTGAAAAGCGAGGTGTGCTGTGATTGGCCAGCAAAATATACTATGAAAAATACATACCGGATACGAGGAGCACATTTATTTAAAGCCTGCTGAATATGGCGGTCTTGCTCAGCTGACAGACTCGTCTTCCAGTATATTCGACAAGCAGAGAAATCTGGTGATAGTGAAACCTTGCGTGGACAAGAAGACAGTTTAGGGAAGTACTGTAAACGACATTTGTGAAGAAAAATGTCCATCTAAAAATCTTAATTTTCTCACCCTCATGTCATTCCAAAACTGTACTTTTTTTTCTCTTTACAATGGACATATTAAAAATATATCTTCTTTTGTATTCAGCAGAGTAAAAGGAAGTCATACAGGTTTGGAATGGCATGAGTGATGACAGAATGTTTATTTTTGGGTATACTATCCTTTTAATTATTGAATATATGTGGTTAATTATGGTAAGGAATTTCGAAAGAAGAGCATATCCTACTTTGGAAATCTGCACATTGTAGGCACAGATCTCTGAGTTGACCTCATAGGAGCTCAGTAAGTCTACCACTGCTTTGTAGATGATGATGTTGAGAGTCCTCACACGAACACTGTCCTCTTTATTTCGCTTTGATGGTTTCAGAAAGCCAGGCTGACTAAGTGCTGAGGCCTGGACGGGCAAAATGTGTAAAAGACCAGTAAATCATTTTTAATGCGTAGTCATACTGCTTACAGAGTCGACACGGCTTAGTTGTTCACATTTGCGCTATTTTAAAAGAGTATACAGTACATAAAATAAAGAAGTGAATTTTATATACATACAGAAGAATTCTTACCTGCAGAGGCGATTCATACCATTGTTTTTTCCTGTAAAGAATGATAATATCATGCAACTTTATAGTCAAAACTGGCGTAACTTAACCAATTATACAAAACCGAGACTCACTTCTTTTTGGCCAGCATCTTCATCAGTTTATTGCCTCCAGACAGACAGGCTGAGCTATGAATACTATTTTCTTTCAGCATACCAGTCCAGGACAAGCGCTGTGTCTCCGGTCGTGCTGTCATTTTATAGATCATGCTTGTTAATGCAGTCGTATATCGACGAAATGAGCATTCTTTAGAGCAAACAACTCTTTTGACAGCCAGCATGATCACCAGCTTGGTATATCCTTGCACTCACGCTAGTTTTAGCATCACCGACTACATTTGTCTGAGCCTGAGGGCGAAGGGTGAAGTAATTGAACCCAGATCGAGCCGATCGACGACACGACAGATTAGCCTTGCCCAAATACCCACACTTGCGGTCTTTGCACTTGACCACTTGACTACTTATATGACGTATTTCCTGTATTTGGCCCAAGTGTTCAAGTGAGGATGAAGACCACAAGTGTGTGTCGAACTTTTCATTACCTGATGGGACACACTTGTAGTGTTGTAAAAATGCAAGTGTTTACATAGCTTTATTTTAATTTTAATTTTAAATACTTTGCATTTTAAAATAAACTTCTAAATGTCTGTTCAGTAGTCCCTATAACATGACAATTTTAATTTGTGGTGCTTCTAATTAAGTGATAAAAAGCAGTTGCAAATGTTGTACAAAATAAATATCACCACTACTCATCTTTGCACCAATAAAACGTAAAAACACTGTTTTTCTACCAAATTATATGTAATATCTAATTATTATATATTAATATTTAACTTGCATTGGAAAGGTTTCCATGACCTCTCGCGAGATCTCGGCAAAAAGTCTCACAATTTATTTCCAGAACATGATGTTTTCAGATTTAAGCTTTCTAATGACCTTATTTGTCTCGTGAATAGACTGGACTGTAGCATACTTTATATTTGATGCTAAACTGCATACATCAAACATAATGTCTGGTCTGGTTTGTTTTGCAACCCACAGTATTTGTCCTATTTTTGACCTAAGCTGCTCTTTTTCAGTCTCATTAAGAGAGGCATCCCTCTGCACTGCACGTGCTACTTGCAGTCGAATAGGCTGTAGGTTTTCAATGTAACTATGCTGATGTACATGAACTACACCATTAATAGTAACAAAATCCATTCCCACATAGCAGAAATTTTCATGTTCCTCACGTCCAACATGTAATACAGACTTTAGTGTAGGTATCACATCTGTTGAGAAGTTTTGTGAGCCTGCCCAAAGAAAATCATCAACATGACATGCGAGTACTCCAGTAACCTTACACTGTTCATCCAACCAATAGAATACTGCTGGATCTACTTTAGACATTTTATTTCTATTCCCTTCTCTAGTCATAAACAATCTCCTAGCACCAACTATTTGCCCTCCGTTTACATTGTTTTTAAGCTCTTCCATAGACACATCTAATGGCACTCCAGTTATAACTCCACTTACCCACTGCCTCTGTCCTCCAATTTTACTACTCACCACTTCCTTCTTACATATTACTTTGATTCCAATCACTTTCCTCTTTTGTTCTTCATTGTTACAAACTATCATCAAATCTCCGTTTTGTAACACTCTTGCATGCTTAATCTCTCCAACTACTTTCCTCAAATCTTTAGTTAATGCAATTGGACTTACCTTTTGTATTCCACCTTCTGCTTTAAATTTCAAAATTACCTTTAACTCATCCAGATTTCCATTCCTTATCTCCTGTTCATTTCCACTCTCCTCCGAACTTCTTACCTCTCTTTCCTGATGTTTTTTCTTTCTTTTCTTTGTACCCACATCCTCCTTCCTATCTCTACTACCCTCTTCTTCTTCTGTCCTTCCTGACTCCATTTGGTCATCCTCCTTATCTGTTTCATCGATACTATCTAGTGTCTCTGGTCCATTTCCATTACGACGACTTCTATATTTTGTCATTATTGATTTCGCTGCGTTGCCGCCATCACTCGTGCCCTCTTGGGAACACTTTTCCAACTCCAGCAGGCAGTTCAGTGACAGGCCCGCTCGCGCACCTGTCCTCTTCCCTACTCTTTCTCAGGTGCTTTGGTTCTGGAAGTTTTTTATTTCTTTTCATTTTCTCCATAGGGATTATTTTAAGTCTTGAGATGCAAGCCATGAACTAAAACAATTAGCTAAGAGCTGAATCCCAAAATTAAAGACATTTATGTAAAGCAAATATTTATATTTGAAAATCAGAAAAAAAAAGAAAAGAAAATGTAAAATAAGACAAAGGTACAAGATTTGGGTGAGGAGGTAAAGATTTCTTTGGGTAATATAGTTTTTCAACAGGAATTCCATTGTTGATTAAATCATATTTTTACTGATATAAAAATGTCAATATAAAAAATATGAATAATGCAGGCTGATAGATTCAACAAAAGCATATACCATCGATTTACAACCTCATAGCTCACAGTAGATCTGTCCTGAAAGGTTTCGAAGTGGTCTCAAAATCAGTTACCCTATGGAGAATATGAATGGGATTTTTACTTCTGTAACTTGGCTATTTAACTCTATTTAATGTTTTCACATTTTGTTCCACACCATAAATTATAAATTGTCAAACCTAAACCACACATTTTGAAGCATGTTTTTAGTAATGTAGTCTGTTTACAAACTACAATAGTTGTCTGATTTCTCAAACATTTATATTCACGTTCTTGTGATAACTGTAGTCCTCATAGCAACTTGTTAACAACTTAATAAAAAAATTAATAAAATAACAGTCATAAATTTAAAAAGCAGTTTCAGTTATGACCATGTATAATAAATGTAATGAAAAATTATGAATTAAACATAAAATACCAATAAGTTGATAACATAAAGAATATCCTGCTTGTTCAGTCACAACCAATTTATTTAGTAAACCACACATCTGTAATATTTAGTCACGTTTATTCCAAGAGGCAAATACAACTGCAAACTTTAAATAGGACATGGAGGCACTTGTCTTTTTTCACGTCTGAAATAATTACAGTGTATTATATCAAGGCGAAAAAGAAGAAAAAAAAAGAGCATGAAAACACCATAAAGTGTCCCTTTCGGTGATACAGCTATGAAACGCTGCCTAATTTTGCTAGTTAGTAGTAATAGTTAACAAAGTCTTAATTTTCTGTACAGTTCTAATATAAAATGTTAGACGCATAACTATTTCACTACAGACGTCCCCAAATGTATATTACAAATGAAAAAAAAAACAGACAAACAAACAAAAGTATGACCCTAATATATCTAATATAAGATGGAAAGGTCAGTGTTTTTTTCTTGCAATAAAGATATGTAAACAAAAAAAAAACGTTTTAACGTCATCATATGAACTATATACAACAATACAAAAATGTAGAGTGTAGAGTCTTTTCAGCATTGCTGTAGGTTCCCCTTTTTTCCAAATGTACTAATGCCAAGAGGCAAGCCATCTTATAAATGTGTAAATCAAGTCATTTTAAATAAACATTTTGCAATGGTTTACATCCTAGTGTGAACATGCTTCATACAAGTATAATTCATCTAACACACCGTTTAGCCATTTTTACAGAGGCCGTACCTCTGGGATGAAGAGGCCATGTTCCATTTCATTTACATCCTCTTGTTTAACAGTTACCCCTGGGATGTAGAGGTCATGTCCCATTTCACTCACATCCTCTTGTTTAACTGTGACTGGTACCCCTGGAATGAAGAGGTCATGTTTCATTTCGTTCATGTCCTCTTTTTTAACAGTTACCTGTGGAACGAGGCTGCCATCTTTCACCTCGTCCAAGACCTTTTTTTTAACAGGCTTCACCTCTGGAATGAAGAGGTTGTGCTTCACCCTGTTCACTTCAATCATTTTAAACCCAAGACGTACACAAACCCTCTTCTTCTGAATTGCTTTCAAGCACTTGGTGAGCTTGCTGTTGAAGTGAGCCTTTACGTCAGCCTTGTTTATCCACAAACGGGAAGCTAGCAGTTCGATTTCAGTCTTCGTTACGTATGGCTTTCTGTGGAAGTACAGCGAAAGGAAGTCTTTTCGGTCCTCGAATGATGTCTTCTCCATTCCCGTTGGTTCCAAGACGAGCTTAGCTGGAATTTCAGGGACTTCTACCTTTGGAACTTTAGAGTTCCTTCTCCTGTTCTTCGGAGTGATTACTTCTCTCTTTGGCTTGGCAATTTCAAGGCCGCCCTGACAGGCCACGTCTGAAGAGCTGGCCATCTGAGGAGAATTACATAAATCAGCATCATCACGTTCCGTTGTATCTGGATTCAGTTGCCTCTCTGCTTCCTTGACGGCTTTGGGAGCACAACGGCACCGTTGCACATGAATGGAGATTGTCTTCGGTGTCGATTTTTCGGTATACACCCCAAAACAATATATGCATTTGTATGCAGGCGTTTTTAGTATTGCATGAATGGTGGGAACGATGTGGTGTTTCGTTTGAAGATGGCTCTCGTAGTCCTCAGAGTTCTGGAGCTTTACTTGGCAAAATGGGCAGGCGGTAGGTGTCGTCTTCAACGTTGTTGCATATTCTGCCTTGTCTGGATACATCTTTATGTACAGCTTATCTTGAGAGCTGGTAACTAGTGCAAGGTTGAGCTCTCGGTTGTCAAGAAGATCTTTGGGCACATCTGTGTTCAGATTAAAAGTGTTGAACATGAGGTTCCCCTCGTCGTCACAGTCGAGACTAAACTGTTCTTTAATGAAATGCCGATTTTCCTTGATTTTCAAACTGTGCTCTTTATTGGTGTGCTCCATGATCTGCTTGAAAGAGTAGAACATCTGAGGGCAGAACAGACACTTCAAGCCATGCAACAAATGCTGGAAAATCCCCTGCTCTGTCAGCAAAATCTTGCACCTCAGGCACTTGACTGTGTGATCGTCATGTTTCTTCAAAAACGGCGCAAGCACGGCCAACTCATTTGGCACAGAATTTCTGTTTATCGCCCTCTGAACTGTAGGCATGAGACCCGTGGGCACCACCGCTGAATTTGTAGGTTGGCTGATCTGATTTTGCGCCCGTACCACTTGAGCGGGACCGCCGTGGACGGGAACCGTGACTTGAACGGGCGCTAGAGTGTAGGTTGGGACACCGTTGACTTTGTTGCCTGTGGGAATAAGACGCACTGACTGCGAGGCTATGAGGGGAGCTCTGGGAACCGACTGGTTCAGCTGAAGACCTTGAGTAACAAGAATTGGCGACCTTACACCCATTTCGCCCGGGAGGTTGACCTGGACGCCAGGCGGAAGAAGAACCTGCTGTGCTTGATGGGTCTGCGGTAGCCTGGGCATGGCCATAGTGATAGGTACCGTCTTAGGTGCGCTTTGCGGCATGTTTGGCATCATCATATTGATCGGCTTCACTACTGGAGAGGTAGGCAGGACTTGCGGCATCCCGCTGGGGGACTGCGGATGCTGTGCGTTCTGAAGAGCGGCAACAGTCGTGCCCGACAGTAAAGCTTGTGTTTGTGGGGACAAAAACATCTGCCCTACACCAGGAGAGCAAAACAAAGCAGCCGTGCTGCTTGGGCCGGCCAGAAGAACTGTACCGTTTCCATTTGTTTGTTGCATCTGCTGTGGCACATAGTTCGGCCTTGCGAGCAACGTGACCTGTTGCATCGCTTTTGGCGCAAGGTTCAGCAGATTCTGTAGTCCAGCCATTTGGTTTGTGCAGTCTTTTTCGATTATACAAGGCATTATTTGCCAGTGCAGGTCTTTGTGCTTCTCTGAACTTAAAATGTGATAAAGTAAATGTTCAATGGTCTCTGCAGGCAGTTTGCACACTTTGCAGTGATATTTCACTGATGCGCCGTCAGTCTTTTGCTTACTGTCCGAGCCGAGCCCAAAGTAGCGATCCAGCATCACAGCATAGTGGTTGACCAAGACGTGTTTCTTCATCACATATAGTAAAGAATCATGATAGCCACAGGTTGCGCACGTGTATCGGTCATCAGCAGCATCAGCGGAAACTGTAACTGACACGGTTTTCGGTGTGTGGGCCAAAGTGTGGCTAGGGTTGCTGGGAAGAGGTATACGATGGGTTTTTGATGGGAGCATGTGGAAAAACTGAATATGTTGCTCTGTGACCTTTGGAGAGCTGACAAATGGGCAGTAGGGGCACATTAACAAACAGGCCACATTCAGATCTTTCCAGTGACTGCGATGGATGTGACTTCTGAATGTGGGTACTGACCGGCTGGAGTACCAACACAGACTGCAGCACAGAGCTTGGCTCCGGTATGGATACTGAGGAACAAAAGTAATATCATGATTAATATGACATAAAATAACATTTACAAATAGCGCGTACAGTGTAAAAATTAATTCCACTCAAAATTAAACGTTTAATCACCAACTTTCTTTGATAAAATCAAATGTTTTAACATATTTTACAGAGCAACATATGTTGTATATATAATCACCTTTTTTTTCTTTTTGCCAACATGACCATCAGTGAAATCATCCCATTCTGTGTTGTCAAAACTTGCATCACCAGCATCAAAACATTTGTATGTCTGTTGGAAATAAAGAAAATTTAATTAGCAGATATAACGGCATTCGTGTAAATTATCATTGATTTTGTGAAAGAAGACACTAAAAAAAAATATATAGTTTTATTAGGCTATATAAGACACATTTATTATTAAAATTACATTTGTATATTGACATATTGATAATCAATATATTGTGCATTCCTATATTTTTCATTAAGGACCAATTAACATAACATAACTCAATCTTCTGGTGAAATGACAGACTTCTTTCTGGTGACATGCTGGACTTCTCCAATCATATGGTCTGCTTAAACTCCACCTCTTCCTTATAATCGACTGCAAGCTCACTTTAGATCTGCTTCCATCAAATTAACAGCCGATAATTAGAACTAAATCCCCGCTCTAGATTTTTTTCCCATAATCTGTTTCTGATGTACTTCACAATATGGAAAAAAAGAGCTGTCTCCGTTACTTCGCAACTTTAATAGTAATTTCTGAAAAAATGAGATTGTCATTTTTTGCCAATGTCTACTTTTTGTCTTTTTCTTATGCTGTGACAGTTTGAAAAGTTCTTTGAAATAACTGAAGTAATTTGGTAAAGTCATACTAAACTGTACTGTAGTGAGAACTTGGGACGACCTCATACTGTATAGTGCAGTTATCGAATAATCATCGCCGTCTGAAACGTTAAAACGTCTGTCAGCCAATCAGAATCGAGCATTAAAGGGGTCATATGATGCGATTTCAATTTTTCCTTTCTCTTCGGAGTGTTACAAGCTCTTGGTGCATAAAGAAAATCTGTAAAGTTGCAAAGACTAAAGTCTCAAATCCAAAGAGATATTCTTTATAAAAGTTAAGAGTCAACCACGCCTACCTAAAACGGCTCGTTCTAACACGTGAAGCGGAGTCCAGCCCGGGGTCGCCACATGTGGTTGCCGCAAGCCCGCACGCCGCTCCTTCGTCAAATCCGCCGGCCACGCCGTTCTCAAGCCCGCCGGGCTCCGCTCACTCTAGCCGCCGTGTGTGATGCAATGGAGGACCGTTTCCTGAACCTGCAGAGTAGCCTACAATGCGTCTCTGCTCAAAGACCGTTTCTTTAAAGTGAGTTTTGGGCAGTGTAGAGTAGCGCTTGTTGTTTGTCATTTCTCCGATCACAAATGCAGACATGGTTT
>NW_015626406.1:173946-190951 GCF_001515625.1 Sinocyclocheilus rhinocerous
CGATGAGCTTTGTAAAAATCGACGCGTTTCAGAAAGGCGGGGCATAGAGAAGAAACAATGTACAGTATGTGGAAAATAATGTGTTTTTTGAACCTTAAACCGCATAAACACATTTCATTACACAAAATAATGTTATTTTTAGCAGCATCATATGACCCCTTTAAACAGATGCTGGTATAAACAGAACATAATAACCTACCTCCAATAAATCTTGACACTGCTGCATCCCGATGTCACACAAAATACCTTTGACGCGTTTCCTTGGACGTCTGAGTTTTGTCAGGTTCTTCACTGGAATTTGATACATTTTGCTGATCCTTTAAACGAAAACAAAAATAATACGAAACGTTGAACAGCCTGTCAAATCAATGCGTTGCGCTTTCAAACACCAAACTCAGTCTGTATTTGGCGAGAATCTAACAGACATTTAAGAGAGCTCTAAATTAACATATTATTGAGGCCTATAACATAGTTATAATAAATATAAGTTAGCTAGTTGTAACTATGTACTTAGCAAGGTCTGTATTTCAAACCATCGTCGGACACATCATTATAATTTTTTTTAACCAGCCATGGATTTTAAGTAGTATTAACGCAAGAAAGAAAGAAACTACATATGTCATTTATAATCCGAACTGTATTAATGACTAAACCTGTGTCTACCTCCAGTCCTCTGGCACAGAGCTGCGAATGAGTGGATGGATGTCTAGCGTGCGTACGTCCGTTTTCTTCCGGCGTCACGGGAAGGCGCGCAGTATGGAATCGGCTACTTCATCGCGTGAAGCATCCGGGTTGCACTCAATCCGCGTTCCTTGTTGCACTGGTGATCGTCTGTTGAAATCTGAACAGAGCGCAGGATTGCCCACTTTTGATTATATCTCACTAAAACATCACCCCACTCCTGCTGAAAAACATGGCGTACAGGAAGAAGGGAAGTGACGTTTTCTGATTTACATATTGCATAGTGCAGATCCACCAATGGGAGAAAGGTGGGCTGATCTTGCAAAGTTGATCAAAGTGATGGTCATTCGTTATTGGAATTAACCATAAACCCATGGCTGGGATCTTCACCTGTGAGTGATGTAGACACACCTGTGTCACAACAACACCTTCAGAGGTGCTTTTATGGGAAAGATGAATTGATGGATTCAAGTGTGACATGATGATGAGAAGGCAATAGGAGTGTTGCTTGTTGTATAATATGCAGAGGATACCTGCTGCTGTTTAGGTGGTCTCTTGCATCAGATCTGATGTTGCCACAGCAGGTCGGTTCAATTTAAAACGATTGACTATTCACAAGTGCAGTGAAGAACATTTAAGCCTATGTATGCACCTATAGAACACATCTGCATTAGGACTGTCACGAAAGGACACAGAGTGATATTTTATGGGAGGTCTATCCATTGGTCTCTGTGAATACAAGGACCTAAATGGGCCCCCTATTGTCACAGTGCCTGTGACATTCCCTTACGGTTTAAGAATAAATTTAAAAACACAGAACACTGCAAACTTCATTACACTCAAACCAACACTCAAAAGTTTTACAGCATCCTTTCTTGTCCATGTTACTTAATAAAATGCATCACTTGAACTAAAAGGGATAGTTCACCCAAAGATGACAATTCTATAATGATTAAACCCTTTTGTCATTTCAAACTTGTGTCAATTTCTTTATTCTGTGGAATATAAACAGAAGATATTTTAAGAAATTTCTGTGTTTTTCTTTGTCCATTTAATGGAAGTCAATAGTAACCAAAACTGTTTCCTCAAAATATCTTCTACAGAAGAAATAAAATCAGTCAGGTTTGGAATAACATGAAGGTGAGTAAATATTGAGGTTTTATTTATGGTTGAACTATCCCTTTAGTTTAATAGAGTCTTGTTAGCTTTAATATTTTAACATTATGCGCTCTCGACATTGTCATTAAGATCACACTATAGAAACCGCCTAAAATTAAGTATAAAGAAGAGAAGAAAGCGGTCCTAGGCAGCTGCCTACACATGCCAGCATCCGCCACTGCCAGATGCAGTTAGAAATTTACTAAAACAAGCCTATCGCAAGACATCTGGTAGGGGGGGCACCTGGGGTGGCCAGCCAAATTTCAGTGGGGGCCTGTGCCACCACGTAGACACGCCCCTGCCCGTCTGTAACAGCAAGCAGCCATCAACCTGTAGCTATCAAGTCCTCCTGGGAAAGCTCAGGCTGCTCCTGGACGAGGTGTTGATGAGGCCAGCAGGGGGAGCTCTTCCTGCGGTCTGTGTGAGTACCAGTGCCCTGATATAGTGATGATAATGCTACAGTATATACTGTAAAAATCCAATGTTGAGATGTTCCGTACAAAACACTGTTAAGAAGTTAGTTTAATTTATTGTAAGCATGTTTGTTTATTTCATGCTATGAACTAAAATTGGATAATGAGTTATTGTTTTATTTTTAATATGTATGGTTTTATTTGTTGAATTATTATTTTGTTGGTGCAAATGGAATTCAATTTTTAAGTACATTTTGTGTTGTTTTCTCAGTGGTAAGAACAAAGAGCAAAGAAATCCAATACATTTCAACAAGCATGTCTATTAAAAAATACTTCATTATACTAATTTTATGTTTGAATAAGAATGCAATTATACACAAATTGCAAGTAAAATCATGCTGTAATGCAATGTTGAAATGCATTCAGACTTCCACCGCCAAAAATGGTTTTGCTGCTTATTCAGTTTCCTTTATTAAAATGAGCGAATACAACACAATTCTTGAACAGACTTCATTTCATTTTTGTGCAGTCAACTTTAATTGGTCAAAATAGATGTTTGCTTAAGCAAACCGTGTTGGACTACATAAAAAAATTATAGAAATATGTTGTGTGTAATAGGAAATTTCTAATATAATTACCTTTTTTGTAAGAAACCATATGATACATCTGGTAGAAAACAACACTAGTCACCAATTCATGTGCTAATTGACTGAAAGAGATTCAATTATGTTAGTTTAACACATATATTAATCTAAATTTATTGGGGTTTTCAGTTATGTTTGTAATACACAATGTATATGAGTAGAGGTGCATTTAATTAAATGTAAAATTACTGTATTTTCCAATTCATTTTATTTAATGCATAGTTCACCCAAAAGTGCACAATTTAAAATGGGTGGTGTATTTTTGGTTTATCTTTTACAAAATAACAACAATTCCATCTTCCTCCATTGCCCCCTGGGGCAACAGTAAATGGTAACTCAGATCTACGTGCCACGTGTTTAGAATATCATGGGTACTGGAGCTTCCCGGTCTGATGGCTGGATTACAGCCGAAATGCTGTTGGGAGGTCCGATGCCTGTGAAGAGGGACGCTGTGGTCAGTGTGAGCTGTATGAGCGAGACAAGGCTGAGAGTGATAGGACGCAGCCGAAATGAGCGAGTTGGGCCGTCTGGCAGAAACTTGGGGCCTGTAGCAAATATTAACATAAGGCTGAAAAGAATGAGAGGCGGATGAAGAACCCGGATGTCGGGACAGGTGTTTGATGGGGCTCTCGACAACCACATCTGCATCCTCTTCGCTCTCAGAGCCATTACCTAAACCATAAGCTTTCATTATCATAGGTAGCCCTGGAAAGCTTACGGAGTGCGTACTATCAAAATAGTGTCCCGAGCTTGAGGAACTGCAGCTTTTTCGCCTTATGTTGTTATGCTGGTTTGCGGGTTTCACTGTGATGATGAGGTTGTGGCTGTTTGCGATCATCATGTCGGTTACCTGATCCAAAGACTTCCGCATAACATCAATACCATTCACTTCCAGGACCTGGTCATTAATGGCCAGCAGTCCCGTGCAAGCCGCCAGTCCTCCAGGAACTATGCGGGAGATAAAGATGCCCGGAACCTTTTCCAGACCGTATGGAGTAACCCTGACAGTGGTACCATCGCGAATGTAAAACCCCAGAGGTCTGTCCGAGCCCTGTCGATACAGACGCACCCTTCGGTGGCATTCTGGTATGATGTCCACGTCAATGATAGACGAAACAGGGCGGAAGTTCTGTGGCATGCTGATCTGGAATGGTGTTTTTCTCTGGCTGACAGGTTTCTTTCGTTTTGTTGTATCTTCAGCACCTGTGATATCCTGGTAAGCTTCCTCTGTAAAACAGTGTGGGAAGAAAGTTGAATGAAGCATTTTCGGCAGCTCTGAAATTATGAGATCAGATGATTATGATTATATTTATAACTTGTATTTTAGTGTCCTCGCACTTTGCTATGATGTTGTCTAGAGAAGAGACTTTCAACCTGAATTAAAAAATTGAACTGCTACAATTTTAGCTTAAATTTTATTTATTTGCAATAAAACACTATTTACTTATGAGGGAAGAAGTCCAATTTAAAAATAAATACAAATAAATTAAACTATTTTAACAAACAAATGAATAAATGTCCTGATGAAGTAAATTCTTCACTAAATGTATATATTTCTAACTCTAATTATTTCTGTACTTTTACATTTATTTCTTAATTATTTATTTTTATTTCTGTTTATATTTATACTTATTTTCACATTACTGTGGAACTACTAAGAACTCTGGTAGAGATCACATGAACTAGGACGGAAAGCAACAAGATAATCTACTCTATCTGACAAACAAACACACCACAAGGGAATAGAAAGCAATTATACTCAAGTACATGATTTCTAAATTCCTTCCTTTTCTATTCCTTCTGCTTTAAGAAGCTCGAAAGGAAAACAAAAAAAAAATGCCTTGATTAAAGGCCTTAAGGTCTTAAAATGATATATTCCATTTAATGAAATATCCACAATTTATCTCCATTCAGAAAGAAGTCTTGCTGTGTTAGTATAAGAATTTATATCCATGTTATGTATTTGAAAAATAATGCCCTTTGGTACATACATACATTATAATATTTAAGTTAAATAGAAAGAGTACATCAACGTGTGTGGAGCAGAGAGTATTTAAAAGGAAATTAGAGATACTGTATTTATAGATAGCCTCTTTTCCCTTCCTGTATACCTTGAAGCTGAATGAAGATACGCAGTAAAGATTGTGTGGAGGTCACAGCTTTGCAAAAGTTGTCATCATTATTGATGGGCAGCAGCTCTCCTTGGACATCCGCATATTCGATAAGGACATCCATTTGCCATAAGTGATGTAAACGCACAATGAGCCTGTGGAAGTCTTTAAACCTGCCAGGCTCACAGCGGTCCAGGGAAAACCTCCTGAATTCTGCTCCATACTGTAAAGAGAAGTGAAATTGTATGAAAATAATGTAGGCTATATTTGAAAACACAATATCTCAATCACACTTTTATGCTCTACTGGACAAGAAGCAGTGAATGAGCTGGGGCTGCATTCAATAAGCTGAAACAATGGACATATTTTAGAAGTGAGCCGTTTCTGGATATTGTGTAGGTTTTGATTGTTTAAGTTATTGTTTACAAAGGTATTTCCTTTCAGTCTAATAATACTTAAATAAGAGCGCCAAGATAACCACTGAGACACATGTAAGACACATTACAAGAATTCTGTGAATAAATTTCAAATCTGGATGAAGAATGTGTAATTCCAAAAAGATTTAATAAAGTCTCATGAAGGAAATGCATACCGCCAGAAACAAAGATATTGTATGGTAATATAATAAATGAAAGATACATGCTACAGATCAGTAGTCAGAATAAAAGTACATGTCAACTTACTTTACTTTTCACCTCGAGGATTGAACAGCAACGCAGAGACTGAGACTTTCTAAGTGCCCGGTTCATGTTGTCCGATGAGCGGTCAACGAGCCACTAACCGCCAACCACTCGAGTTTTGTTTGGCTGAGCATGACAAAATAGCGTTGCGTGTTCGCATCACCGATAACGCGGAAAAACAGGAGAAATGGCTTGTCAAAAGACGGGACAACACGGAAACTACGACACTTCCCAGACTTCGACACTTCTCTTATTAGACTTCTGTAGGCTATTTAGTATCGGCAGATCACTTAGATAAACATGCAATAATTTATTTGTGAGCCAGCTGACTACAAAATTAGTGAAGACTGGATAAACAAAATATATATATATATGTATATTTATATCTAGGCCTATCTATATCTTTCTATCTATATATGTATGTGTGTGTGTGTGTATACACATACACACTGTATAAATAGAGGGAGAGACAGAGGATAAAATAAGAATGTATATTATCTTATTTTATCTTAGGATATCATGCAGTCTTCGTTTAGTGCTCCTGCCTGCTTATCTTTCTCTCTGTATATGTATGTAAATACATAACTACATAAAAGTAACAAACAAAAAATAATTTACCTAAAATCCACATAATAGCATGTGTGCAGTATAAAGTATGAAAAGACACCCATACATAACTGTATTGTCACGTTTATTTTGGAGTAATTCTTTCTTAGCATCATGATCTTTTTTTAATGGTCAGAAATGTGAGAGATTTTGTAGGACAGAATTTTTTTTTTTAATTCATTCTGTGCTGTTCAATCTAACACATCCTTTAATATTCTTTAGGCTATTGAATTACCATACATAAAACATTTAAAAGATGACACAAAACAATCACAAAACAAAATAAAATTATGACTAAATCTATTAGTATTTTCTATGTTTTGCTGGTTAAAAACAAAAGAGGAACAGATGGCTCTGTGTTCTGGCTCTATGCCTTGACTTCATCAGGAAGCTGGCCTCCAGTTACAGCGGCCAAGGCATTGGTCACCATCCTCTCCACCATGATCTGTGAGGTCTCCACGGTGTGGGTTCCTACATGAGGCAGGACGATGACATTTGGCAAGGCCAGCAGGGGATGATCCCTGTAAATAAGCAAGAAGCATATCATTTATACTACAACTGTAACAAAAAAACAAACATTTAGGTTTGCTATTTTACTATCCTCCTTATAGTGATTTAGGCAAGTTTGCTAAACAAAAACATGCCAAGCAAAACAAACCTGGGAAGTGGTTCGGGATACGTGACATCTAAAGCAGCAGCTCTTATCATTTTCTTCTTGAGAGCATCCACTAAAGCATCTTGGTCCACTACCAAGCCTATGACAAGGAAAGTTGTTCTCAAACAGGGCTGCTTCTGTTTAATTGGATTGCTTTTTTCCAGCCTATTACATTACCTCTGCTAATGTTGATAAAGGTGCTATTGGGTTTCATCATGGCAAACTCTTTGGCACCAATCAGTTTGTGCGTCTGAGGGGACAGATTGACCACCACCATGACGAAGTCTGACCTCTGTAACAGCTCCTTCATGCTTGCACAATATGTGGCCCCAACTGCTCTCTCTTCACTCTCAGGCCTGAACATATAAAATGCTGTGAAATTAAATTAAAGTATTACATTTAGCCAATCTAATGTTAAAAAGTCCTGACAACAACCCATAAGGCCTTGTATAATTAAATATTATCCCAGTCACAGACTAAATATGTAACCTAGCTGAAAGGCACCATTGTAATTTTACACTTTATTTTAAAAGGAATAATTGCAATATTGACAATATATGTTAATACACTACCTTTCAAAAGTTTGGGGTTGGTAAGATGTTTTTAATAGGGTTGCAAAGGGGTGGAAAATTTCTGGAAACTTTCCAAAAATCCCTGGAATATTCCAAAAAATTGAATGTTTCTGAAATGTACTGGAAATGTTTCACCTTTTTGCAACCCTAGTTTTTAATGTTTCTGAAAGTCACTTAAGCACTCAAAGGCTGCATTTATTTGACCAAAAATACAGCAAAATTGAGAAATATTACTACAATTTAAAATTTGTTTTCTATTAAAATATATTTTAAAATGTAATTTATTCCTGTGATGGTACAGCTGAATTTTCAGCAGCCAATACTCCTGTCTTCAGTGTCTCTTCAGTGATTCTTCAGAAATAATTTTAATATGCTGATTTGATGCACATTTCTAATTTTCATGAATTTTGAAAGCAGTTGTGCTGCTTAATTTTGTTTTGTGGAAAAGTTTTTGTAAGATTTTACAAAAGATCTTACAAAATACACAGAATTTTACAAAATGTAAAATGTAACATCTTACTGTCACTACCGATCAAATTAAAGTAAAGTAAAAAAAAAAAAAAAGAAACCGACTGACCTTGAACTTTTGACTAGGAGTGTATATCAGTGACTTTTTAAAATATTTTAAAGCAACGTCTAACTACTTCTTGTAGAAAATATATACAGAAAACTGATAGTTTATGTATTACTCAAGCTGGTAAGAAGCTGTTTAGTGACAGTGTGAATATTTCAATCAAAGTCCAACAGATTCACCTCCGATTCCTATTGTGGTAAAGGATTTTCATCTCAAACCCTTGAGCTCTCTTGGCTATTTTGTATCCTATTCTACCCATGCCGATGATGCCCATGGTGGCTCCGGTAACATCAGTGCCCAGAGAGGACTCTGGAAAATCATCAGACTCTCGGAACTTGGAAAAAATATGCCCTGCAGAGAAAAAGAAATTCACAACGGATTCAGACAACAATATGATAAACCAGGAAGTAATATAGAAAGGAAACTGCATCTCTCACCTTCAACAATCTTCCTTGCAGATGCCAACATCAAACTCACACCAATATCTGCAGTGGCATTATCCACTACATGAGGAGTGTTGGAAACTTTGACTCCAAAGCTATTAATCAGGGGAATATCAAGGTGGTCTACTCCTACCCCACCATTAACAACAGCTTTGAGGTTGGGCAAAGACTGTAGCAGGTTTTGGTCAACTTTTAAAGCTCCGGCACCCCAAACAAACACTGCCTGGATTTTGTCAGCGAAGTCTTCTTTCCTCTGTACAAACCTCTCATATGGGATTATAGAGAAGTGTTTCTCGATACAAGGTGCAAAGCACTTGTAGACGCCTCCGGGTGCTCCAAGTGTGGTAGCTAATATGCATGGTTTCTCCATAACCTGTGAGAAAGTTAGCCCGTGCTAGCATAAATTAGCAATAGCTATGTAAACAAAGCAACAGGCTAACGCAAACTGTATTTAAACCTCTTATATGAAAGATCATTCTTTCTCACCACTTGTGTGACAGTCGATCGTAGTCTGAATGTTCGCTGGATAAGTCTGCTTGTCATGTGCAACATTGTATTTTATTTTCCAGACATGGTTAATCAAGCACCGATTAAGACCAAAGGTGGCTTCCTGCAAATCATTATATAACCGTTCAGCTTAACAAAAAAAATCGAAAGACTGTCAAAAAACAGAAGCCTGCTTAAAACTGTTTACAAATCGTCTGTTGTCACGTTTCATCATCGGAGAGTTTGATAGTTGCTAGTTACGCAATAACCAGAAGAGGGCGTTAGAAGCTCATGAATTGTATTAATTGCCCATTTCTGTCACATGATTGAGTACATGTAGTTGTTTGATGGACATGTGCTTCGTGTTTTTACTTCTACCCGAAATTATTTCCAGATTTGACTTTTTTATGAATTGTATGATTTCCTTTGATCACTAGCACTTTATAATGAAGGACTCGTATGCTTTGCTTTGACAACATTATTATTTTGGTTTAGCTTACAGTAGTTCATTTTGTAGCCTATGTTTTATAGTAGATTAATTAATAAGCCCACTAAAAAGATAAAATCTTATCATATATTTATTTTAAAAAAACTCCCTCACATTCACAAATTCTTAGAATGCCACAAGTTTACAACACTATAACAATTAAATTGTGGTGATGAACCAATCATGTGAAGAGTGAATTTGCTAAAAAAAAAAAAATTTTAATTTTAAGGCCATAAATTAAATGTTGGAGGCTTTGACGGTTCGGAGGGACATTGCATTAATTCCAGAACCGTTAGTGGATGGCTATTAATGGCTGCAGCAGAGCTCCAGCTTTGCCTCCATCTGTTTGAAAATTGTGTAGCGATTCAGCATCAGAAATAAACAAACAAATAATTCAATATACTGAAACTCTAGCAAGTACATGTTTTCATTTCCACTATAAAGGACACTAAATGTATTTCTGAGCTATGATGAATTGTTTTAACGAACAAAGTGAGTCATAATTTGTTAATTTTCGGAATATTTTAGCATTGGCTACTCGAATACAATGATGCCCGGTGGCTTCATGCTGAACACCCCAAGTCCATCTGCTACAGTTGAAGGTATGCCACAATAAAGGTTCACAACAACTATATCTGAGTGATTATTCACCACACACACAAGTTATTTGATGATGGTAGATAAATAATCCAAAGAAACTAGACAGTCATAATACCTTGTTATATAAATACATTCATTTAACATCTGACCAACTCTTAAAGTAAACAATGCATATACTGTGTATCTAAAGCAGATCAATCTCTACCAACCTGAATTGTGTCCTGTCTTTGTATGAAAACTACTTCCTTGAGAGTTTGCTTGGTTTGGCAATCAACCAAAAATCTTTTCTGTTCTGCTGAGCACTTCTCTTCAAAGTCTAGTGCTTCACAATTAGCCTACATCTCTGACTCTGCCCCAGGGACAGGCATGTTTTAAAGTGATGAATTGATTCTCCTGCCAGCAGGGTGGCCCATTATTAGTGGTGAATTACAGCATTCATAGTCTACTTAAACACCTATTTTTTTTTTTAACAAAATGGGAGAAAATACCAGACAAGTTCTTGTTTTGCAGATTTTAACAGGCTCATGTGATTTAACAAATCTTAGAGTACTACAATGTTCCTCTTTTTTAAACTCAATAGACAAGAAAATTTAAACAGCATTCAGTCATATCCTTATGAATTCTAAAGTATCCTAAATTCAGTGACAGTTATCTTACTTAAAAGTCAGGATGTATGACATTTTGAAAAATAAAAAATCTTTTTTTTTTCCTCTAGTGGTTCTTTGTACAGTGGTTTATTTATTTGTATCCCAAAACCATTACCAACTTCTTTCAGTTTGCTTTTCCTGTCTTTGGCATTTACAACTCTAGCCAAAATCTCTGGCGTAATGAAATGGGCACTTGTGCTGTGATATGCCCCTGATACTTCTTGAGGTTATTTTTAACGCTGTTCCAATTAAAGAGGCCTATCTGCCCTCAGGCTCAGGCTGAATGATAATGTTTCTGGTAGAAAGACAAAGAACAAACTTCAGCAGATCTTTAGCTGCACAATCACAGGAATATCCTATCTTGCATTTTTTTCCAGCCAAAAAAAAAAGTTAAGAATTCTAGAACCAAAGGAAAGGATATGGAAACAGAAATATACATCAGAAAATTGAACTCAGGAGCAGCCTGTACATTTTTATAAGCATTATGGAGATGACACAATCAACCAGCCATATTTGATATTCATATTTGAATTCTCTAATATTCTCTCTAAATTCTAATATATAATATCTTTTCTCTATTTTCTTCTCAATTTTCTGTTGCAAATTGTTGGCTCTTCTATAAATTGCTTGTGATTGTCCTCATTTGTAAATTGCTTTTGCTAATATCTAAATGAATCAATGTAAATTTAAATTAACTTGTTAAATAACTGAATATGATGCATTACTTTTTTTTGCAGCAACCCTGTTGTCTAATTCAAATGAATGACACTCAGAACATTTCACACTGTAATGGGGAAAAATACCCCATCAGTTTTATCCCCATATACTGGGATTGCTGATCAGGGTGTTTATTTTTAGAAATAATCCCTGGATTATCACAGAGAGGGGTTTGCTATAATCCTTAAAGACTTCTTGATTTCACCAACATTGGCATAGTACAATGCATTTAGGGCCGTGGGTTTCCAAAACTAGCAACTGTTATCATTTTATTTAAAGCAACGTATAGGGGATAACATGTATGTATATATATATATATATATATATATATAGAGAGAGAGAGAGAGAGAGAGAGAGAGAGAGAGAGAGAGAGAGAGAGAGAGAGAGATATATATAGATCGATAGATAGATAGGTTTGCATGTGAATCATATGTTTCTGTAGGTTCATTATTCACACTGATCCTATCAGTTAGAAATAATTTGTAACACCAAACTGAGTCTTCTTATAAGTCAATTTCAATCTGACATTTGCATTTAGACTCTTGATCAAGATGCATGGAAGTGGTTTTATTTTTCATTGTTTGCAAACTGGTGACAATGTTCTAATGCCATTCATGATAATGTGAATCCCCTAAGCTTCATGACAATTCTAATAACATGTAAAAGACTCCAAAAGTGTTTATTTTGTATACGCATTGTACTTATGGGCTAAAAAAAAAAAAGCTTTTTCTTTTTTAGTCCTTTTCATGCATCTTTGTTCCTCTGCACCTTCTTAGAATCAAGGCTAATTAATATTAGCAGCTCAGTCAAAAATACTTCGTGATAAGATTTATAATTCAGATGGTTGAAATACATTAAAAGCAGAGATTCGTGAAATGTTTCGCGACAGGCTTTTCAAATGTAGCGCTAAACGTGCTGATGGTGAATGATAGGACGGGAGCCTCCTATGAAAGACGCCACTAGGTCGCAGTAACATCGGTGCCATTGAGTTCACACAATATGAGGGAGCACAGCGGCAGCCAAAACCCAACTCTAAATTTTTCAAATTGGTGTGTTTGACTGTTTTGCACCCGCATAATGTAACAATAAACGATACATTACAACCTACGAGAATGGAAGCCAGAAGCTGGCTTTTATTTTGACTGCAAGAATGTGGTGCAGGGAGCCGTGACAATACGCCGTTTAGCTTTCAAATGGAAGATTGGTTACTCCAGCTCATTTCGGTGGATATGTTGCCGTTGTTTTTTTTACACAGACCCTTTCTAATCGCCATGGCTCTTCGGATTTGGATTCTTTCTCCTCTTTGGTTTATTGAGCTGTGAAAAGAAGACAGGCTACGCCGATCGACCGGGATACAACATTCTCTGCCTACCTCGACATTTTGCTACCAGGGATTTAAATAATCACGTGCTACAACAACGGAAAGATTTTATATATATATATAACCAGAATTGATGTGGCCGTGTGACCTTTAATGAATTCAATCTGGAGGGCAAAATGAGTAGGGAAAGGCCGAAGAGAAATATCATTCAAAAGAAATTTGTAAGTGCAAATTTGACGTTTAATCCGTTGCGTGACCATCGAATTCAGTGGCAGCTGCCTCTTAATTTGCATTAATCACATCGCTGTTGTCCCCCGTTTTAAGTTATCATCAGGTTTGTGACAGCATTAGGTCAGATGTTATAAACGACCAGTCCATGAACACATCTTCTATTTGAATTAGAGGTTAAGGACAGGCTGGCCGATCCATATCTTGCTGTTGACCCAAATAATGCATTGGGCTTTTGAAGTGTACCTTGTTACGTTTCGCATTTCCGGTGTCTGTGACATGTTACTATGTTGATTTCCACTGTCAGCTTTGTCATATAGTAGCTCCAGTCGATGTAGACGACTGTCTCGCGGCACTATAGCGTGGTCAGTGTGTGTTTGCGGTCATCATTCTGTGTGTGTGTGTAGGTTGGTTTTTCAGTGTCACGAGAACTTAGCTTGTCAAATCGTGGGCAGAAGCTTGTATTGTGTGGTTAAGGCTGAGGTGGTTTACAGCCTGTCTCTGACCTCCTACTGGTTAGATGCTGTAAGCAGACTGACCTCTTTATTATATATATAAAATATATGCTAAAACGGTCCCTCATACCCCTCCTGCTGTCACATTATCAGATGTGTTTGTTGTAGTCCAATTAAGTAATCGAGTCACGAGTGATCAAACTCATCTCCTAGTGAGGTATTAGGGTTATTGTCTCTTGTTTGGCCCATCAACCCTATCTAATAATAATTCTGATCATTGGGATTCAAACCAAAGCTATAGTTTGAAATAAAATAAATGTTAACCGGAATAAAATGCTTATTTACTGTAAATAAATTGGTATAACGATATTATGATATAAATAAAATACTGACTTACTTTTAGCTAGTTGCCAAGGCAACATTTCTCATTTCCATTTAGCTTAACTTTATGTACTAAAACTGTAATAATAAATTAATACAAACTATATAGACATAGTTTCTAAAGTTACTACAACCTTAAACTAAAATAAAAAACTGAAAATGGAAAATATTAAAATAAGAACTAATTTAAAATATGAATAAAAACTATAGCATGTCAGTGATACTAAAATGACATTTGATAGATTTAAATCAGTGTTAATTAAAAATCACTGTATTTTATAGTAGTAAAATGTTCAGGTCCATATGCATCACCATTTCATCTGTGTATGTGTTGTATTTATTTCAAACTATTAAAATTTGTTATTGTTTGATTTGTGTTTTTAAGAATAAAGGAGAAATAGTTTAGACTTTGAAGACCTATTACTTAAACTTGCATCTATACCAGCAGTTGTCCTCCTCAATGGTATATTCTTTATAAAATTCTTATGACATTTTATTAATTTATATGACTTTTTCAGGTGTAGAAATTACACTTAAAATGAGAATATATATCCAGGTTTTTCAGGATGCGTGGGAACAGTTGGAAACAATTGGGAAACCTGGTTCTTTAAAGAAAAACAGCTGTTGAGGGGGTGAATTAAAATAAGACATTGTTATTTTAGTTTTTCCTTATTGTAAATACTTTTAAAGTCTGCATAAACCAGAAGTTGCTACCAACTCTTTTTCAGTGTAGTGACGTATTTCCAGCTGAAACGGAATATTGAATAGAGGGCGGGGTTTTATTTTTGCGCTCCTCCTCTCATCTCTCACTCATAGCAACCTAACGGTTGGAGGGGTGTGTTTAAGGATATTATTTTATGGCCCAAGCCATCAAAATGACGTCATCAGAGAAGGAATGCCATTCCAGAGCAGAAGCAAATGTTCAGATTTTGATTAAAGGTACCACCAAGACAAACAATTTTTTCAGCGGATTAACTTGCACGGATGAATTGTTCACATCAAGACTAGCAGTGTGCGCTTGTAAAGTAAATAAAGTCACATTTGATTTCATGCAGACTTTAATTCACCTTGAGGTCCCCTTGGAAGTTTGCTGCTGCCCCCTAGTGGGCCCCAGACTCCTGGTGGAGAACTAATCTACATCCCTTTGAATATAATCTTATCTAGGAAACATTAGAATCCATCTTGAGCGTACGAAAACAGGCTTCGGGACAAAATGCTGACATACAATTCTAGATTTAAAAGCAGATTCCTGCAATAAAGAAAGAAAGAAATTGAATAACAGCAAAGTATTCAAATTTATGAACTGTCATTCTTTGAGGGTTACCATTTCATTCAGTTGCTGTCTGATGTCTATGTTTATATTGACTCTCTGATGTGTAATTGCCACATGGCTTGAAGTACAAGCTCTGAACATTGAGTATGGTTGTATGAGGCTGGGAATGATCAGTTTAAAGATGATAGCTTCTTTGTATGGCGCTCTCTGCTTATGGCTTTAGTTGGTATTCGCTGTAATTCATTGCAATCCTGTGGATCAAATACAACTGTCGCTTAGATGTTTAGATATGTGACGGCACTAGCACAAACACACTTATAACACTTCATGCTGAAACCAATCAGAGTTCAATGTGAAGGTAATTTTATGAATAAACCTCTACTGTTTTTGAAAACGCAAGGCTATGAATATAAATAGCACATTGTGCATATTGAGACTGAGAATGTTTTACATTCTTTCTTCTTTCTTGGCAAACCGGATATGGTTGGTTATTAAATCAACAAAGGGATCAAGAGATTTCTGATTAGGACTGCATGATTCAGCAGCAAAGTTGATATGTCACTTTCCATTGTAAACCGGCCTGTATTTACACAGAAACTCCTCTGTTGCAGTTCCCATTTGATCTCATTCTTTCTGTTTAAGAATATTACACAATGTCATTCAGGATTAGGTGAGGTTACAGCACACATTATTACTGAGGATTATTGTAACATTATTGAAGTGTAGTGCAAATGAACAGGCTTCAGAAATGAAGAAGGCTGTAAGAAATTGCGTTTCATGCTTTCTCCTGAGCACCATATGTGAAAACAAATCTATTTAATGTGGCAACATCAGAGAAATTGGCAGATATATATCGCTCTGTGTTTACAGTGAGCACAGGCCTGCCACACATGCCAGAGATGGCCATCTAAACTGGAAGCTCTTGTGTCCCACACATTTTATCAAGAAATGTGTCTGGCTTTTGTCTATTGATTTAATGGCTTTTTAATTCGTTGTAGAGATAATACCCTTAGATGGCATAAATAGCAATTTGATGTATTTAAAGACTTCTGTTAAACTTGGATAAGCAAATATTGCTGCATTTAGTGTATTCTGGCTTCTAGTATGTGTTTCAATGCACTTCAAATACCAATACCCTTAAAGGTAAAGGGATTCTGTTTGTTTGCAGCTGCAAAGCATTTTTAGCTTGCAAGTAATAGCTTTATGTTCTCGAATGAAAGAAACATGGGTGAAAATCAGTGCAAGGTGACTCCACCAGCGTCTGTTGTCTCTTGAGACCTCATACTACTTCATGCATTGTACTAGATCACTGAGTTTTAAATTTGTTTTAATTCGTCCAACTACAAGCATTTTGTTTAATGCTGCTCATGTGTATGGAATTAGAGGGAGGAAGGTGCATATGGTAAAGCAGCCAGGTTTGCCACTGGCATTCTCCTGTTGTCATGGCAGGAGAAGGGATTGTCATTGGGTGGGTCTGTGCTTCCTTGGCTCCGTCTGCAGCAATCTGTCTTCACAGCAAGGTGAATGTGTAGAGAGTGCTGTCACTGAAAACAAAGTGTCCTTGATAAGCAAACCTATAGGATGCAGCGCTACAAACAGGCTTGTGGGAACTCCCCTGAGCATCGAGTCCTTTGTGTTTAAATAGTCAGTGAGGATTGTGTGCCACAGCGCTGAACCTGGGAATACCAAAACGTTTATTTGCAATGCAAGCATGAAGATCAGCAGCTCTGTTATTGGGGATAATTTATAATGTGTTGTTCATTATTTTTCATCAGGACTGTATGTGCTTTAACAAAGCAAAGAGATGCAAATGCACCGTTCTGAGGAAATGTGTGTGTGTGTGTGGGTTTTTTTTTTTTTTTTTTTGAATTTT
>NW_015626406.1:191506-201338 GCF_001515625.1 Sinocyclocheilus rhinocerous
GAAATTTGTGTGTGTTTGTGGGTTTTTTTTTTTTTTTTTTGCAATTTGTCACTCTGTGCGGGTTATTCTAGTAGATTTTCATGAAATGTCTTGAAGTCTTCTTTCTTCTTTCTATAATTTTCATGTTGTGTCCAATAACTGAGAGGAAAAAAAGGATCCACACTCAAAAAAAAAGAAAAAAAAAGAAAAGACGCTTATGTAGATTTGTTCAATTGGGGCTACAAAAAAGTGTAAAAGGGCAAAGAAATTGGAAAGTGCAAAACATTTTCGGGTTCAACCCTTTATCAGTACCATACCTGAGAAATGGCTGATATTATTAATCTATACTACTGTACACTGTAAAAATTACTTTTCGAAGTTGTAAATAAAGATTATTGGAGTATGTTTTATTCTACTTCAAAATTGCATAGTTAACTCAGTCTCTTTGTAATTATTTGTGAAACTTACTATCAATATATGAGAAAAGATATGTCTGGTGTAGTTTAAAAAAATACAAGAAAATAAATGGTTTTGTGTGCTATACAGTTATGCCTCACAACAGTATAATGTACAGAATGAAAAACAATATAATAGATAATTCAAAATATGATTATTATTAATTACGGAGATGAATAATATGAGCTTAACACATTTATATGCACAACCCCATACACATAGCAACCCACTCCAACATGCACTTTTTAATTAAAAGGGCTTTTAAAGAGTTAAACCATTGCAATAATCTATTATTATACCTTCAAATTAGTGCTCGATGATGGTAAAATGTACAATTTAAAATATGCAGCAACAATTAAAAATATACAATATTAATTAATTAAATTAAAAACAGAGATAGATATTCTCAGATAACCGGGCACACTAAAAAATATTGTTTGGACGCAACAAAAAAAATTTACGCAACAGTTTGCATCAATTTTTTGGAGTTAAGGCAACTTCTTCTGAAATTAAGTTCAACTAATAAACTATATTGTGCTATATATACTTAGAAAATTGTGTTAAAACTAACAATTATTAAGTTGAATACTCATAAAAATTAAGTTGAAAAATGTTTAAAACTTAAAATGTTTAATTAAATCAATAAATTTGAATTTTTAACTTGCACTAATGCTAATTAAGTAGTGGCAACAGATCCACTGAATTATTTTTTAGAGTGCAGATATGTCATGCATCCCTGTTTACAGTCTCTGTCAATACATTTCCAGTTCCATGTTGCTTTTTAGAAATATTTCATGTTGTGGAGTAGTTGATTTTTCTTCATGAATGCAGTGGATGTGTGACACTGAGGGATGTTGAATGGCTTATTTGAAAAGCTTATGCCAGTCATCATTTACAATCGATTGCCTGCTTGTACCGTGCTGATAGGCTGCTTTTAACATCAGGTTGTTGGCCCTGGGTAAATAGTAGATCCGTTTTTTCTTTCATGCCAGCTTGCTTTTGTTAACATTAGTAGTAAGTCAGCTGTGTGTGTGTGTGAGTGGCCAGCGACTGGTCTGAGACAGATGGGTAGCAAGGTCAGATTTGATATGTTGGCAGGCTGGCCCACAGCCCGTCTGCTCCTGCTGCCCTGTTTAAATTTGATCTGTGTGAAGCAGCGCTCGCAGACCCAACTAACACTGGCGAGCTCTATCTCAATCAGTGTCTGTGCAAAACTTCAGGTAAAGATTAAAGCTTTCGCAATAATTTTCCTGATTATAATGCAAGTTGCTTTTGGATTCAAGCTGTTGAAATCCATAAGGGAGCAATTTACTCATTAAAGCCATCATGTTTAATAAAAGCCATTTGACAAGTTATCTGTATGCAAATCTAACCCACACACTAAATTAAACAAGCTTCAGTCTGCAGCCTATTATTCTGCCATTATTGCTCTGACTTTGTCCTCTGTTGTTTGGTTTTTGCTCTTTGTTGCTTTCCTGATGCCTTACTTGATCTTTGGATTATAGACTCCCAATGTAAACATGTAAAAAGGCCTCTAATTCAACCGATATATGCCGCTAGCATGAAAGATCTGCATTGTGCTTATGGTGACAGACTTATCCTTATGACTTCAGACACAATACACCTTTATCAATAATTGACAGGGTTGCTGGCAGCGTAATAAAAACCAGCGCATGGTTTAGAGACATGTGGTGAGAGATGCTGGTGTAATTGTAAGAGCTGCTCGGAGCTACATGCACAAATAGCAAACTGATGTGGTTAAAAGGCCGTTATCACAGAGGAACTGATTATGACAGTTAAATGAGCAACATGAGTGTTTCATTGATTTAGGAGATACTGGGCTCATGTGCTGTCTGTGATTACTGTATTGATATGAGATCTTGCCTTACATGGAAAGTTCTACTGTACATTAGTGCATGGAGTATTTTATTGGGATAAAATTGGGATGTTTAGTGATAATAGAGGAGTTACATTGTTGCTTTTCTTTTATGAGGTGTGTCAGGCCCTCTTGATCAAATAAAAGACCAGGATATCCTAGAACCATTCACTTAACTGTCAATTTACAAGCATCAAGCAAGCAAATTGCATTTGAAATTGGCAGCGGACCTTGTGCTGGCATAAAATCAGTGAATTTGGCCATAAATCCAGAGTGCTTCTGTCCTCCAGTAATGCACAGGCTTTGTGCTTTAAATCTCCTGGGATATAGACCCCTTTATCAGTCTTATGATTGAAGGAGAAAACCACAGTTTAAAGCCATATCAGAGCAATGACATTTATAAAATTTATATATATATATATATATGTATATATTGCGTATTTTATACGCTATCATTCCAAAGTTTTTTTGTGAAATAAATAAATACAGGTTTTGTAGCGGACATAGTATAGCGAATTCAGCAAGGATACACTAAATTGATCAAAAGTGACAGTAAAGGCTTTTACATTGTTACTAAAGATTTCTGTTTCAAATAAATGCCATTTTTAATATACTAAAATATGTAATAATATTTTACAATACTACTGTTCTTACTGTATTTTTGATCTAATAAATTTGTGAACATAAGAGACTTATTTGAGAAACGTTTAAAAACAGTAATGTGGTTGTATATATTAGTGCTGTCAATTGATTAAAACATTTAACTAATTAATTACTATTTTAATCATAAATATATGTTCACATTGAACTACTGAATTTAATGTGGTTTCAACTTAAAAACTGTATATTTTAAATATTTGTTTAATGGCATTTTTCATGAAATAACATGAAAGAAGGCAAATATTGCCAATTTTAACATTGATACTGATGCCTCTGAGAAATATAATTTTCAAGATCAATTTCTATGGATAAAATGAATAATTGTAGCTATTCAACATTACAGTAAAATTGTGGCATCATTTGTATCATTTAACAGGCCTAGACTGTTACAGAACATTACACATTTTTAAATTATGTTTAAATAATTTAAATGTATTTTACATTAGGTGTAGCCTACTTAAAGCAATCTTCACATAAACACATTATAATAATTGTCATTTACCTTTAATATAGTGTGTTGTAAATAGTGTAGTAATATAGTAATATAGTTTCTGTCTCTGTCAATATCAGCTCTCTGTTTGAAGACCTGTCAAAACATTTTCTCCGCTAAGTTTATTTTGTGCATTCATTTTAACAGTAGATAAGAAAATTGCTAGTGTAAATATATATAGTTAGGTCCATACATATTTGGATACTGACACAATTTTTTTTAAATTTTGGCTCTGTATGCCACCAGAATAGAATTAAAATGAAACAATCAAGATGAAATTGAAGTGCAGACTTTAAGCTTTAATTCAAGGGGTTGAACAAAAATATAACATAAAAAGCTTAGGAATTACAACCGTTTTATACACAGTCCCCTCATTTTCAGGGGCTCAAATTTTATTGGACAAATAGATATAATCATAAATAAAATGTTCATTTTTAATATTTTGTTGAGAATCCTTTACAGGCAATGACTGTCTTGAGTCTGGAACTCATGGACATCACCAGAGACTGGGTTTCCTCATTTGTGATGCTTTGCCAGGCCTTTACTGCAGCTGACTTCAGTTGTTGTTTGTTTGTGGGTCTTTCTGCCTTTAGTTTTGTCTTCAGCAAGTGAAATGCATGCTCAATCGAGTTGAGATCAGGAGATTGACTTAGCCATTGCAGAATAATCCACTTTTTTACCTACGAAAATTCCTGTGTTGCTTTTGCTGTGTGTTTTGGGTCATCGTCCATTTCCATTTGTCCAAGTGCCGCCCAATCAACTTTGCTGCATTTGACTGAATCTGGGCAGACAGTATATCCTCATACACTTCAGAATTAATCCGCCTTCCAAAGAATGCTTTTCCAGAAGTGGTCTGGCTTTTTTTTTAGATGTTTTTTTGGCAAAGTCTAATCAGGCCTTGTTTGCACCTTGTGGTGAACCCTCTGTATTTGCTCTTGATTGAAGTCTTCTCTTGATTGTAGACTTTGACAGTGACACACCTAGCTCCTGGAGAGTGTTCTTCTCTTGGCTGGATGTTGTGAAAGGGTTTTTCTTTACCATGGAGAGGATCCTACGATCATCCACCACTCTTGTCCTCCGTGGACGTCCAGGCCTTTTTATGTTGCTGAGCTCACTAGTGCGTTCTTCATTTCTCAGAATGCACCAAACTGTTGATTTGGCCACTCCTAATGTTCCTGCTATCTCTCTGATGGATTTGTTTTGTTTTTGAAGCCTAACACAGCAACAGCTTCCAAATGCAAATAGCACACTTAGAATCAACTCCAGACCTTTTACCTGCTTAGTTGATGTAGAAATAATGAAGGAATAGCCCACATCTGTCCATGAAACAGCTCTTGAGTCAACTGTCCAGTTACTTATGGTTCCTTGAAAAAGGGGGGAGGCACATATTAAAGAGCTGTAATTCCTTAACCTTTCCTACAATTGTGATGAAAATACCCTCAAATTAAAGCTCAGAGTGTGCACTTTAATCCCATATTCATTCTATAACTGTAACTTAAATATGTTTTGGTCAACAGCTAAAAAAAATTTAATTTGTGCCTGTGCTGTGTCCAAATATATATGGACCTAACTGTATATATAATCAGTTGTTCCTCCATAACTGCCTGTCTGGTGTTTTAGATAAAAAATATTATTGATGTTAATGCTTCTTAGTAGCTTATTGTTTGTGCAGTGTTTAAACCATTAGTTTAAAGTGGTTTAAGTAGATGGGATTTTTGGAGTTCATATGATAAGAGAAGTATTTCTGTCTTCCACTTTCTGGTGGCTCTTTTTGTGGGACCCTACTTGCATAATCTCATAAATAATACAGCTTGGCTCAGTTCACCCTGACAGGGACTTCCACATGACCGCCACAATAGACCTGTGGAAGAGCGTCTCCATGGTGACTAGAAGTTCCCCAGAGAGTGCCACTTTCTTCGTGTGCCATGGGGAGGCCCTAAGCTGGGGTCAAGCACTTCACATCGTCCTAATCATCTCAAGTATTTCACATTGCTGTCACTGGGGGGAGGGCAGCATGATTGTGATTCTTGCTCTCAGGATCAGTTTGCAAACATAAGGTACATTTGTAGTGATAACAATAAATCACATATGTAAAATATAAAATCTGGCTTCATGAAAGTGCCAAATGCAGTGACAATCATATGACATTCCTCTGCGTTTGGCCTCTGGCCTCTCATGCTATCTATCTATCTATCTATATCAGGGGTGGGTGATATGACAAAAATTTTATATAACGATATGAGTAATTTTATTTCATGGTAACGATTTAAATCACAGTATGGTTATTTTTGCTTTAAATAAGGTCTTTATGATATAAAAATTTCTGATACCATAGAAACTTCGTAATTCTTGTCACTAGTGTCAATATCACAAAAACTATTACTAGCCTAAATATAAAAAAAGGTAACTGAACACAAGTAAACAGTCAGCGATTAAATATTAAACATTACAAGCAATAGGACAAAAAACTATGGTAGAACAAATAAATAAGAAATGCTACATTGTATAAAGTAATCAAATGTATAAAACACTGCATTTTCTTCACTGTGTAAACTAAATATATATTATTATTATATTATATATTATTCAAGTTACAAAATTGAAGAGCAGTGAGGGATGTTCTCTTTTGTTGTTTGATTAACATGAATGACAGACAGCAGGAATATTAGACTGCTATCACTTTAAGAGCTGCCCGGATCCAATATACTGTTACGTGTGTTTTCTTTCTCAGTTGTTTGCTTTCACTTAAGACCTAAATTACTGTTTATGAGGATACTTGCAAAGACGGGCATTTTGACACATACAAGTGTGTGTATTTAACCGTTCAAGGCCGAAAAAAGCAAGCAGCAAAAATAACTCCATTCAGTACTCCTGCACTCTATGAGCAGTCTTCACATGCGTGCCACCTCTCTGACAGTGCTCAGAAACAGTGTCTTAGACAGCAGGCGCATGTAGTAAAATGAGTTCTCTTTTGCTGTTGATTGCGTTTCAACGGCTTAAAATCACTTGTTTTTTTAAACTGCAGTGGTTTTCGTGACCACGACATAGCACAGCAACGTCACTTGAGCGTGTAACCGTGATAGAGAGAATAGTCCAAAATCTCTACTGGTTGGCAAATTTCTAATTTACTGGTTAATTGGGTCCACCGGTGTATCACCCTCCCCTTCTTTCTTTCTTTCTTTCTTTTTAAAATACAAGACTTTATATTTCAAGAAGGGGTTCTGTGCAACCTCCTGAACCATTGTACACTTGCAGAAAAAAAGGTACAAAGCTGTCACTGGATACCCTAAGGCACAAAATCTAAAAGTAACTAATATGTACACTTGAGGTACTAGTATGTACCATTTAGGGGTAAATAAGGTACAGCAGTGTACTTTACCCAAGTGACAGCTTTGTATTGTATTGTTTCCCATGTAACTAGCCTGTTGGTGGGCAATTTAGTGACAGCGCAACACTAGAGGACATGATTGAGACCAAGCTTGGTTGTTACCCCATTTCTGGTGATTTATTGTGACGGGCTAAATCAACTGACTGTTATACTAAAGAGATTTAACAGTATATAAGAGATCACGTTACTGAATGAAAGACTTGTTTTGAGGCTTTAAGAGAAATGTGAAAAAACAGTGAGGACATTCAGCTACCTAGTTTGAAAGATGTCTTACTACAGCACATTAGGTCATCTGTGGGGAACAAATGTTATACTAACACTGAGAGCATTTGTTGTGATTGCTTTTGGAGCATTCAGTAATAAAAGGCTTTCTGACACGTGCTGGAATGGAGAAACCGCAGCCAACTACACTATTTATAGCACAGTCTTCTGTCTGTATAGCTGTGGTTTCACAATACAAGAGTTTTTTTTTTCTTGTCCACTCTCAGTGTTTGTCATTTCATTTATTGACTATTGTTTGACTAATTAACCCAAAACGGTTTATTTAGAGAGCACAGTTTTCTTGTGAGATGACTTTAGGTCACATCTGTTTCATTTTTAGAGCTCTAAAATAAGCTTTTTTTCCTTCTGCAGGATGATAACGATGGGATCCCGTGGTCGGAGGAGAGAGTGGTCCGCCGGGTGCTCTACCTCTCACTTAAAGAGTTTAAGACGGCTCAGAAGTGCAAAGTGGAGAATGGCACGGGAATAGTTAATGGTGAGTATACATCTTTTGTACAGCAGTTCTTCAGCGATCTTGACTACAGATGAATACTGACCTTTAGAACAGCTGCAGCAAAGATCTCACTCTTGTGACCCTCAACATCTGACGCTGCTGTTCTGAACCACTTTTAGAGAATGATATGCTGACAATATCATAACTTAACAGCGACGCTAGAATGAGTTTTAAGACGTCACTATATGGCACTGAGCCTGAGCTCATGAATATTAATTAACTTCATGCTGACATTGCCAGGTAATCTTTCTAGCACATCCAGGCATATTAGCTAATTAATATTGATAAGCCAAGTCTTCACCTTGGTCATATTTATAAATTCATATCCTGTTCCCCTAGTGAAAAATAAATATACAACAGTGTATTTGAAATACATTTATTTCATGCCTAGTATACTACAAATACATTTTCTATATTTATGTACTTAATAAAAATATGCTGCAGTTGTACTTTTAGTATACTAAACTGCTAAATTGGAACAACTAATTTTGTACTTAATGCACTTTAATTGTGTGGAAGTAGTGCTGAAATCTGTCTAAAGATATACAGAAGTATATTTGATTGTAATAAAGTGGAACTATTGCAAGAATACTTCAGGTATACTTTAAAAATCTTGTATTTAAAGACCGATATTATTCAAAGATCATACAATCCTCATCAATATTGACATTAAAACACATTTTAATATTAAGAAATGTGCATTGTGAACAAGTACTCCAAATAAAATTTAATTATAATTTTAAATATGTTAATAGATTTGAATTATACTTAGAATGAAATACATTTATTTAAATATAAAACTAGGTTCTATGCTGTTTTGGCATTGCCAAAGCCAGTTTTATGTTGAAATATTTTTACAGTGCATTTTAATATTAATAGATGAATAAGCTGCATACTGGATCTGTCAAAAAAGCCTATTTTGTTACATAATTGTAAGTTTGTTCTTTTGAAATAACAGTGATTCATTCTTTTTGATCAACTCACAAGCACATTTGAACATATTACATAATTTACTTGATGTATTCATCCTTCTGTCTACTAAAATTCTCTGAAATGTGCAGTTTGATGTGGTATTTTGAAGGTGCATTGGTATTTGATGAATTATTTTAGCTCAGACGCTGAGATCATGAGCCAGCTGTGACACTCAGTGAGGCACATGGCGCTGTGGGACTTTTCTTTATTTCCTCAGCATCTCAGTGGTCCATTAGGAGTATTATTGATCTGCCATGATTGCATTGAAAATGTGTGAGCAAAGTAAATTATGCCCTGAATAATGCCCTCTCTGTATGGGTTTCATGTGCCAGGGCTGTGAAGCTGCTCTCAAATCACTGCACTCTAATGGGGTGAACTCAGTGACCTGTCTGCCTGTGTATGGTGCAGTGCATCATCTCAGAGAATGTCAAGGGCATGAACAGAACACCTCACGGAGCTCTCCGCTTTATTGTCCGATCAGTAACTAACACTTAAGGATTCCTTTGGAATTGCTTTGTAATCAAAATGCACTGCATTGCTATCATTGCATTCAGAGATTCTTTTGCATTCTCTGTAATTAAAAGGCATCAGGCAGAATTGTAACAATTGTAATGTGTGGCGCATTACCCTGTGCGGTTAGTAGCTGCATTCTGATTTATAGGGTACTGCTGAAGTTCACGTCACTTGAGAATTTATTTCCAATGCCCTGGAACATCATCAAACACAGACATACTTGTGTAAATAAATAAATAAATAATAAGTAATAAAGTAATTAATCTCTCTCACTCTCTCTCTATACAGTATAATGTGTATTTTGAAATGTCAATTTTAAAATAAATAGTTTTTATATATAATGCAAATATATTTGTATAACATAAATATTTACTTAAAGGGATAGTTCACCCAAAAATGAAAATTCTGTCATTAAAGTGCTCCTATTATGGGTAATGAAAGGTTTGTATTTTGGTTTTGGGAGTCCCAAAAACAGGTTGACATGCATGCTAGGTCAAAAAACACTTTCATTGTCTTATAATATGCATTTATTTTTACCTTACTTGCTCAACGACTCCCAAACGATTCACTCAACAATTCATTTTTCCAAACCCCTCCTTTGCGTGACGCTAATCTGCGGTGTTTAGACCGATTGGTCTCATTTTCATTTCATCATGCCTGTAATGCCTGATAAAGCAGGTTTGTCAGCAGTGCTGCTTTGTGTACAGCATTACCGGGGAAACA